>NW_027278780.1:0-60000 GCF_046629955.1 Centroberyx affinis
GTGGCAAAACTAAAACCATGCACACTCAAGACTGCAGTCTTCCAGGCTAAAATGATTTAAAAATCAAAAACAAGGAAGCAGAGGAATTTACTTTCACCTTTTCCTTAATTGCATCAACCTGGAAAAGAAGAGGCGTAGCTTAGAAAATAAAATTCAAAATCTTTTCCCCATAAAGAAAAATGGCATAGATGGTTAACAGAGGCCACCAACAGAATGTATAGCGGTTATCTGCAGTAGAAAGAGAAATCAGTAGTATTTTTGCTGACCAGTGTTTTTCTTGATTTTCTTCTTGATTTTTTCTTGAAAATTTTGGCTTTGTGTTACTTCATTCTAAGGAAAGTATCTGTATCTTCATATTGTGAAGACTGTTTAATTGCATCACACTTAAGTGTTTGCCAACATGCTGGCTGTTACAATCATTTGCGGTTTTATGGGCTATTGTCTCGTTTCTAGATCCAACTCGAGAAAAAAACAAAACAGAGAGGACTATGCAATATTAACAAAAAAGATGGCAGAGGACATCAACTATCCATTGCACATCAGCACTACAGACACATACTTGGGCTGTGTGATGTAGGGCTGCAACTAACGATTATTTTCATTGTCGATTAATCTGTCGATTATTTTCTCGATTAATCGATTAGTTGTTTGGTCTATAAAATGTCAGAAAATGGTGAAAAATGTGGATCATTAGGGCTGGGCGATATATCAATATTATATCGATATCGTGATATCAGACTAGATATCGTCTTAGATTTTGGATATCGTAATATCGTGACACGGCATAAGTGTTGTCTTTTCCTGGTTTTAAAGGCTGCATTACAGTAAAGTGATGTCATTTTCTGAACTTACCAGACTGTTCTAGCTGTTCTATTATTTGCCTTTACCCACTTAGTCATTATATCCACATTGCTGATGATTATTTATCAAAAATCTCATTGTGTAAATATTTTGTGAAAGCACCAATAGTCATCCCTACAATATTGTCGCAATATCGATATCGAGGTATTTGGTCAAAAATATTGTGATATTTGATTTTGTCCATATCGCCCAGCCCTACTTACAACTGAACATTTAGCCCACTTTGTAGAAAATACCGGGATATATATCGTGTATCGCCATTCAGCCTAAAAATACCGAGATATGATTTTTGGTCCATATCGCCCAGCCCTATGGATCAGTGTTTCCCAAAGCCCAAGATGACGTCCTCAAATGTCTTGTTTTGTCCACAACCCAAAGATATTCAGTTTACTGTCATAGAGGAGTAAAGAAACCAGAAAATATTCACATTTAAGAAGCTAGAATCAGAGAATTTTGACTTATTTTTCTTAAAAAATTACTCAAACCGATTAATCGTTTATCGAAATAGTTGGCGATTAATGTAATAGTTGACAACTAATCGATTAATCGATTAATTGTTGCAGCTCTAGTGTGATGGTGTTCAGTTTTGGTCTGATCACTGCACTGATCCTCTTTGAATGGATACAAGTAGTGTTGTACAGGGATATGGTTTGACCCGCTGCATTTATAACAAAACCAATTTATTCCACCCTGAGCATGACTTAGCTGACCCACCTTGCTGAGGTACTCCCTCATGACCTGGATGAAGTATGGCATAGAAAAGTCCATGATGTTGTGCCTCCAGGCGGTCTCCAGCACCACGTCAGGCCTCAGCAGGTCATAACAGGTGAACAGGCAGGCGGCAAAACACTCCCTCTTGTCCTCCTGTAGGAACCAGGACAGTAGCTCCTCTGCCAGTTCTGTGTCCTTGGACTCTGACGCGTACTGCATGGCATCCTGCAGGGGAGATACAGCATGGACAGGGTCAGGGATGGTGTAAGGTGGGGGAAAATGGGGAGTGATGGCTGCTACATGATCAAACTCTAAATGGTAGCAGCATGGTAAAATCAGGAGTAAATCTAAGCATTACATCAGAAAATAATAGTGAAATTTAATGGGGAAAAGCACCTTGTAGAGCTTGTCCTTCTTGCAGAGCTCCACACTCTGTTTCCAGCGGTTGTTGCCCTTGAAGAGGTATGCAGCGATTCTCCTGAACTCGATCAGCTCGTGCTTCTCCAAGCGCTGGGCCAGCGAGATGTTGTCAAAGTTGTCATAGGCATCTATCGATGTCCTCAGTGCCTAAAATGAGTGAGGAGCGACAAACAGTGGATATTAAATCAAAGAGTCATTCAATTTATGGAAGAAAATTCAATGAAACTGCTTTGTGAAGGGCTCTTACCTGATAGTCCTCCTCTGTGATGAAGAGGTTGTTAAGTGCTTCATTGACTGATTTGTTGTTGTGGTTCTGTACTGACCGCAGGTAGGGCTTGACCAGAGGCAGCTGTTTCACCTGTGGACACACATGCACATCGGTCATCTTAGTTCTAAAAGGAGAGACAATGCATCATATCATACAATTTATTTATTCAGAGACAGGCTGAGGTGTACCTTGTTGAAGAAGTTGACAGCGCGGGAGTGGTCCAGTCTGGGGGATAGCACGATGAGCAAGTCATTCAGTAACAAGGGCTTGAACTCCAAATAGAATTGGATGGCTTTATAGTACAGCTCCACATTGGCCACCTACACAGGGGGCAGAGGGAGAGGAAGATTCAGAAACTACATTCAGGAAGCATAAGCATAATAATAGGTTATTAGAATAAGAATAAGTACAGATTCTGTCCCACAGCACATTTGTGGCAATGATGAAGTTCTGAATGAGTTCTGTGAGTTCAATGAGTTCTGTTCTGAATACAAAAATAAGAATGTGAAGATAAAATTTCACAATACAACTTTTACTTTCCAATTAGAATTCATTATTCTTTATTGAGCAGTATCTAATTAATAGACATGACACATAATTTGTAGAAAATTGTTTTATCAAGTGCTGTACACTGATTTAAAGCGCAGACATTTAGAGGTCTGAAGTGTCTCACTCCTGACTAATCTGAATTTGTGTTGCAATGATGACATGGGAAAAAAATCCAAATGATGGTTGATGAGAGACATAGTGGACTAACTGTGACTATATGTGTAGATCAAATCCAACTGTACCTTGGTGATGATGTCTTTGAACTGGCCCTCCTTCCAGGCGTCTGTGGGGTGGTTCATCATGGTGATGATGGCGTTGTCGAACTCCTCGTACTTGTCGTACAGGAAGACCAGCTCTGCCCACAGGTGGGCCTGCTCTGCCGCCCTCAGGACCTTTGGGATGTTGACTCTGGACCAGAAGAGCTCCAGATGCTCCCTCATCTTCTGGGGCTTGAACTTGGAGTAGAGGATGGCCAGCTCGGTGAACATGCCCATGTGAGCACGCTCCAGGCCCAGGGCGGCCTCCAGCATGGTGATCAGCTCCTCAAAGTAACCGCGGTCCTGGGATAGAAGCAAAGATTGGATGTTATAAATGTGTGTGAGATTTTATAGAAACTGTACAGTGAATAGTTTTGGTATTGTCAAACATGATTATGTGCATTATTGATATGGATTATGGAACAAATTAAGGCAAAAACTGAGTTTAGTATTTCCATTTCTATTTATAAGGCAAATTAAATGTAAACACTGTACAATTCTGTGTGCTGTAGTGTACTGAAATAACTTGTAATAACATGTAAACATGCACAATGAAAATGCACAACTTAAATACACACTAGTATTCAGGCTGAGCTCCAGCAGATTTAACCACAGGCTGTTGGAAAAAATCCAGCTGGTGTCTGAAAATTTGCTGTGTTACCACAGTATTTTAACACTGAATGGCAAAGCTTACAAATTACGTTTGAGTTCATGTTGCTCTTTTGCTTTTGAATCCAAAATGCGCCCACACATCTGCCTTGAGATTTGCGGGTGGTGGATTAATGGCGGCCACCATTATTATAATTATTGAACAGATGTAGTTTGGTCAAGTGTGGCCTCCATAATTCACAAATCCACAATAAAATGACTGTTTAAGTGACACCTAAGGGGGAAGAGGTCTTCATAAAAACTATAAACAAGACCTGCTCTTTTGTACCCTCTTTTCACCCAGCCCAGTGTGTGTGTCTGTATCTCAATTTTTCCATCTTACTTGGTAGTAGTTAATGAGCTCCTCCAGCTCGTCAGCGTGCACCACGATGTGGAGGCCGCACATCTGGGCCAGTCTGAACTCCTTTCCGTCCACGCAGGCGAAGCACACCTCCTTCCAGGTGCGGGTGCTGTTGGCCTTGCGGGCGCCGTCCACAGCGGCCTGGTACTCTCCCAGGTGCACCAGAGTTGAAGCCAGCCGGCCAAAGTTGGATACATTGTTGTACAGCAACTTGGCTGCCTCATACATTTTCTCGTCGTAGCAGCGGTCACCGACCTATGTTTTGAATAAAGACATGCGGTTAGATTTTTGACCAGACAACTAAGCTTCAGAGGGATTGTATGGGAGACAAGCTTACCTGTTGGATGTGAGCATTGTTGGGTCCATTGATGAATTCTTCCAGTTCAGCCAGGCGGTTGGTCTTGGCCAAGGCAAAGATCAGCTCTGTCTCCACATAGGACTCGCGGGCCTTCTTACGAGCCATCTGTAGGAATTTCACCAAGTCCTCCCAATTACCTGAAACACGGTACATATAGTTGTATTACACTGTTGGGGTTTAACTTTTTTTTTTGTAGAAAAAGAGCTGATTCAACTGTATTTTATGCAGCTAAAAAAAAAAAAAAAAGGTCACACATTGTGTGCACTTTTTTCTCCTTAAGGACTAGCCGCAGTAGCTGCCACTATCAGCAAACAGAACGTGGGTACAAACACTTCAGACACTACAAACACATCAAAAACACAGCCAATGTGCTCCATACTGACTCTTTATGATCAGAATGACAACTACTACCAGGTTTTTCTAGCGCTACTTTCTGCATTGTCATTCTTGTTGCTGATGATATCATTAACTGTCATCTGCCTACATAGTGTCAAACCCTGCCTCCAGTTCATAGTGATTAATCAGCTCACAAAAAGTGAACCAACTGCCTTTAGAAAGACCTCTGCTCTGCTGAAAAGAAGGCAGGCTCAGTACTTTTTTGAAAGCAGATGCTTTCCATCCGCCTTATGGCCACTTCCCCACTTACTGTATTGTAATGTAAAAAAGGTACTGGCAGTTGAAAAAAGTGGAATAGTGTGATCACAGCCTTAGACGATAAGGAATAAACTCTCATCCTTCCCCACTGCTTTTTCTCCACCCCCTTTTTCAAGTTGTGCCAAACCAGTCTGTTCCCCCATCCTTACCACTCTGATCAGCGGCCTGTACCACCTCCATGTATGCAGACGGGTCATCGGCCTTGATGTAGGAGTCAATGGCCTCCTTAACCAGGCCCTTCTGCAGCTGAGCCTTGGCCAGCTGGCTCCACACAGCCGGCTCATTGCAGCGCTCCGCAAACTCATAGGCCCGGTCCAGGTTGCTAATATGCTCAATCAGCACCTGGGAACCAAAAACAAGGGAGATCATAAAGTTATACTGAGGGCTGCCTCAAAACAACGCAAAAACAAAGAAAATCAATGGCTGATTCAGAACTTCTATCCAGACGGTATTGGGATAGTTGGTAAAGAGCAAATGGCTGACCTGCACAGCAGAGGTGTTGACGTCAAACTTCCTGAAGATGGCGAAGGCCTCCTCAAAGAGCTCGTTGCTGATGGCGATGTTAGCGATATCAGGAGCATCATAGTTGTCTAGCCTGTTGATGTACTCCATCACACGGGTGCGGTCGGCCTTGATCGCTGTCAGGATCAGCAGGTTCTGCAGATTTCTGTGGGAGAGAGCAGAAGACCAAGAGCATTCAGCACATTTTGAAATGACACACTTAACATACTAAAAAAGTAAAAGTATCTCATTCTCTTGGTCAAGAGAGTAGCTGCTGAGCACCTGTGTTCACTGAAGACGGAGTTGTCCAGCACAATCTTCTCCAGCAGTTCAATGAGCTCGTTGGGCAGGTCGGCGGTCATGAAGGCCTTGACTGTGACCGATACTTCCTCTGGGTCCTGGGTCTCTGACAGCGCTGTCTGGACCACCTGAGAACAGAGACGAGGAAACAGAAGGTTAGAGCGGCACCAGACAGGTGTACTGAACCGATGAACACTTGTCTGGTCTATCCTTTACCTGGTCGATAAGTGGTCGTCTGTAGGGGTTGGTCTCCAGCAGCACGCTGGCCCACAGCTCAGGGTCTTTGCGGCGAACCAGGTAGCGAGACAGGCTCTTGAACAGGGAGTTCTCATTGCAGACCTGGAGAACAAAACAGACAAATCACAATGCTTCCTGGTACACTGGCGGCAGTTTAGTGCAGTAGATAAAAAAAATACATGTAGAGAGAGACAGATAGCTAAAGAGACAGACACTTGGATATAGAGACAGAGACACACTGGTAGGTACATCAATCCATTCTCACATTGATGAGCTCCTGGTCACACTGTCCTCTCTCATAGGCCACACAGGCCAGGTGGGGGTCTCTCTTCTCGCAGTACTTTCCCACCACACGGCTGTCATAGTAGGGGTTCTCCCTCAGGAAGCGCTCGGGGTTGTTGTTGCTGTCGATGTAGATCTTGGCCAGGGCATTATGGGTAGCGGGCTCCTCACAGCCTTCATGGATACGAGCCTCCAGCCAGGGCAGCAGCAGCTTCAGTCTATGAAACAGAGAGGGGAAAGGATGATGAGATTCTCTACGGCTGCTCAAACAGCTTCTCAGACCTGGGTTGAACAGAAGTCAAATTCTTAGTGTTTGTTTTATCCTTCTTGGGGCAACAGATGGATGAGGTTTCCCACCATGGGACCAGTGTTGGGCTTGGATGAGTAAAAGATTACTCATTACTTGTTATTTGTTTCAAATGTAATGCTATTACTTCACTTACTATTACCTAGAAACAATAATTTGTTACACGATTTGTTCTATTACTTTTCCATCACACCAACAAAACTGACAGTTTCATCCTCCTCTTCCTCTCTTCTGCTTCAAAAATCAGGTTGACTCAGTCACCTCTCCTGTGAATGATCAGGGAAACCAAATAGTGTTCATCGCCAATGTTCTTGGCATCCTTTTGCTTGTTGAAAATCAAAATAGTGGGAATACTTCCAAACAGAGAAAGGAAACTTTAATTTACTTTTTTTTTATCTAATCTAGGTTACTGTGAGAGAACGATAACTTCTGAGGAGATCAATCTCAAGTTTATAGGGAGTGATAACAAAAGTAATGACTTTTTTGATTGGTAACTGTAACATGGTAAATTGTTACATTACTTGTCACCAGAACAACTAATGATATGACGGTAGTGTGTTATTAAGCAAAGCACAAACTTCCCTACATTGCACCCTACAGTCCAAAAATGTCAGATAAATTGCCTGTCACAGAATAGTGTAATAAACTGACTTTCAAGTAGTCCAACTTTCTGGCACTCATTATCCTATTTGGCAAATTCCACCCATCTGGTGTGCCAAGCAAATTAAAAAAAAGAAAAGAATTTATAAATTCTATTTCAGCCAGGTTGACACAACATCTGCGCCCCTGATGAATCATTTCTAAGTTAATTTCAAACTTAGAAATGGAAACACAGAATTACTTGAGAGTCTATTTTAATGAAATAGTTTTTTTTTTGCTGTAGTGTTTAGGGACATGAGGGTGGCAGGATGCAGCACCTGTTCCTCTTCTCCACCTCGGCGACCAGTTCGTCAGTAGAAAACTGTCCCCTGACAACCAGGATCAGGCTCTTGATCACATCCTCCGAGCAATCCACGTCCAAGAGACCTCCGATCACCACGGGCAGACGGCTGGGGTTCACCTAGGACACACGCAAATCAATCTCATTAATGTTAGCTTTGTAACATCATCTGCAATAGAAGGACGCAGTGTAATTGTGATGATGCCCTAAAACTGTTCACCGTCGAGCCTTACTTTCTGGACATAGATCTCGATGTACTTCTGCAGGTTGTTGCGGTACAGGTAGAGGACCAGGTCGTGGACAAAGTCGAAACGGTCGCAGACGATGATCAGTGGTAGCTGGTCGGTGAGTTTGGCCTCCTGTCCATCACACACAACGGAGGGAGAGAGGCCACAGTCAGCAAGACAGCACAACCAAGGAGGACACCTCCACACAAGTCACCAAACACCACAGTCAAACCTGATGTACAATAATTGGTCTTTTACCACTGGAAAATTATGGGTATTCAGGGTTTAAATATCCAAGACTTACAATTACTGCCAAAGACAAAAAGGACCTAAATTTTATGTGGCTAAATTAGACTTATTTTGGAGAACTATGATGCAGGTTTGACTGTATTGTCGTAGGCCAGTGTAACTACTCGTGTACAATGGCAAAAGTAAAAATATCAGAATCACTGAAAATGAAATTGAAATATCATTTTCCAGTTATATCAAACCTGCTCGAGTGATTCCAAAATGACACAATATCAAGAAAAACAAAAATCAAAAATAAAAGGTTTCTCAACTATGACAAATGGAGAGACGTCACTTTTTTTTCAAGAGAGGCTAGAGGATGATTAAGTACTGCAAAATTAGTTTGTTTTACTGCAGACTCAGCTGAGGAAGAGAGAGAGAGTGTAAAGAAGTAAAAGGAGACATAAATTCCCCATCACTCTGAGGCTAAAAGCCAAGTGCAGCTTTCTCATTCATGGGTATAGGCAGAGGACTCCCAGTGAAGGCTGTACCAAGGTAGGCCAGGCAGACACTAGACAGCACTGACCGCTCGAAACACTGACCACTAGTCCTCCGTACCACAATGCTCTGCTGCACTATGGGTGTTGCTGAGACACTGCTGCCATCCACACTCCTACAGGATTAACAAACTGGGATTGTGCACCTCACTGCCCTGCTTCAATATCGACCGAGAACATGCTAGAATGACTGGAGAAAGGCTCCTATTACGGGACTTCACACTACATACACGGACACCTGTAATGTCTAATAGCTCTCACATATGGATTACAAGACCCTTGCTTGTGGGCCCTACATTTACATTCACCATCGACTACAATCACACACAAAACATCTAATGAATGACTAGGACTAGTTCAAGCACTGAGAATATTGGGTGCACCCCAGTGGGTGTATGGCTTGTGGTGTATAAGCCCATACGCCTCCATACAAATCCCAGTTTTAATCCTGTGCCTAAAGTCAGGGGTAGGGATGAAAAGAAAATAGAGGGTGGGAAAGGTCCTGTACTGAGGGGTGGGATAGATTTACCTGATACATGTCCTGCCATTCCAAAGACAAAAGGGGAAAAGCACAAAAGATAATATCTGCCATCAGGATGGTTGACGTGAACATTTTTAACCAATACAGGCAAATGAATGCTTGTTGGGAATGTGCTAGTGATATTATTATTATAGTGATAATATTAAAATCCGGAAATGAGGATTCCAAAACTGCAACAATAAAAGTTTTTGCTGCAAGCAAAATGTGATGTAAGGTAATTCTGGTAACTAAAATGTCACTATCATGGCTCAGATAAGATATAACACTGAGGAAAAAGCAACAAGAGTACAGCTTCCCACACACAAATATGGGTTAACACAGCAAAGAGCACAATACAACAGAAAGTGGATTGAAGAGGAGAGAGTGTGTAAGAAAAGAAAAATAAAAGGACCAGGTAAAGGAGGAAACGAGCTGTTAAAACTTTGTTTTCAGTGTGTGACCCTCTCCCTTCAGATCTCTCCAGCTGACCCTGCAGCCGTACCTTGAGGAAGTTCTTGACGCGCTCTGGGTCGTAGCAGTTGCTCTCTCTACAGATCCTCTCCACCTCTTTGATCTGGCCCGTCTTGCAAGCAGCCTGGATGTACTTGAAGTGAACCTCAGGGTCCTGACTGAAATTCACAATGGAGCCCAGGAAGTAGAACAGACCTGAGAGACAGAGACAATCAGTTATAGTCGGTTACAAAAGATGTGGATGAAATACACAAAATGACATGAAAATTACACAAAATAATACTAGCTAAACTAGCTTTTATCTCTTTGTAAAAATAAACCACACATTTGTGTATATGTATACTGCATCTTCCACCAATCTAATGATAAAATAAAAATATTTAATTGCTGAATCCATAATACAATCTGAAATATCACTGTCATTGCCATTAATGCAGTTTATGTCTTTCCCAAATAGTTTATTGAACGGTTAAGCTCCATTATCTAAGTAGTAGTAGAGGAGCTGCAGCCATTCACCCCCAGGCGTTTCTACACAATCAATTCATTGTCCTGCCTCTGCTGTGGCCTACTTGGCTAATTGATAGTAAGGGGACATCTAGTAACGACAGGGGCAGGAGGGAAAGGGGTGAGTCAGTGAAGCTGAATGACAAGTCACACGCCACTCTAATGTTTAGCCTGAGAACAGAAATATTTTGGGCGAATTGCCCTGTTGTACACACGTTATAAATAATGTTACAGTGGTTGTATTAGCTACTTTACAGTACTTTGTGCCTCTAAGTGTTTATTTATGGTAAGTCTTATGACCAAACATGCCCTAAGTGTCTATGAAATTCCAAAAAGACAACATTTGTATTCAGTGGATTATTGTTTTTGTTTAACTAAAAAAAGACTTAAATAACGAATGAAGCAGTGCGTGCCAGAACAGAGTTTGAGATCTCACCCTCAAAGCTCTTGAAGGACTCAAAGAGCTCTGTGAGAGACTGTGTGGACAGCTGTTCATGGTACTTGGAGGCCACCTGGACACAGATCTGCAGGTTCTGGCGGATGTTGGCCGACAGCATGGCTCTGAGGCACTCCAGAGAGTCCTCCACTGACAGGGAGCCGAAGAAGTTCACCAGCCACTGGAGGGGGGACCGATGGTGAAAGTTAGCCCAAGTCATAGGAGGTAGACTATGCATATACAGTAAGTAACAAGCATGGAGTCTGAGTCGCTGATTCAAATCCCTCAACAAGCTATGAAAACCCACTCTCCTCTTCCTCAACAACTGTTGTCAAGGTGCCCTTGAGCAAGGCACCTGTAACCAGATAACTCCAGTAGCTGGCAAGTAGAAGACTGTTTTACTTTACTGCCTCTTCCTGCATTTCACTGCTGTGTGAAAACCCCATAATTCCAACTTTTGGTTTCATTTCACGTCAACTGAAGGATTACATGGTCCTTTACGGGTTGAGAGAATTCTGCAACCCTCCAGCTTATGAAACCCTTTCAAAACCCACTGGATAACCTCAAAAATGCAAGCTAAAAATAATCCTGTTTTTCTCAGTTCCTGAAAAGTTTATATTTTGGAGATAAAAGCTTTTCACCTTACAGTTTGCTCCCTCAGGCTACTGCTGTATATAAGAATGTGCCCTGGTTAGATCAGAGTATAAGAAAGTTTATCTGACCTGGTCTCCTGATAATATATAATATTTACACTATAGTAAGTATAGTAAGAGCTGCCTAATTTACAAAGGCCTTTAAAGTCTTCTAGAGCGGTCTACCTCTGGGTTGAGTAGGTGTGTGTGCACCACAGCACGCTTGATGTCGTATAGGTCAGTGTAGTGCTCCAGCGCCCTCTGCAGGAGGCCAGCCTTCTCACACAACTGGGCGATGTGGGCACGATCGTAGTTGGTGAACATTTGGTTGCCCAGGATAGCATCAGCAACCTACACCAACGACATGAAGCATTAGAAAAAATAAAATGTTGATAAAATGTAGGCCAGATGTGTTGTTTGCATGTCTTTGAGTAAAGTATGTGTAGATGCGTCTACCTGTGGAGCATGCATGAGGTTCATCTCCAGCAGGCGAGTCTGCAGTGGTCCCTCTGAGGGTCTGTTGTTCTTCAGGGCGTCCAGGAGGAAAGAGGTACACTGCTGGATCAGGTTGTACTCCATGAACACATCCACGATCTGGACAGAGAGATAGACAGACAGGAGAGAATTTAAAATCCTGAGAGGAAGAGAGAATACATGGATTTGTGGATACCGAATTGGTGCTATCCTGACAAAGACATAACTTGTCGAAGCTTTTCTTATGTACTGAATAAAGTACTACTGCACTCAAGCTATGAATACACAACAGCTTCCTCCAATTTAAACTTTACACTCCTGCCACATACTGCTGGAGTTACACACCAGTTATACACCAGTGACAGGATCAAACTTGACACAGATGCAATAAGACCACACACTGCTTTGAACCTGCTCAAAACCCAGTTGCAACGAAAAGTGAAAATTTGTTATATACAATACATTTTAGGCATTTTTTTAGGCACATTTTATGTTTCTTCTTCCAGTGATCCAAGGGAGCCTCATGCAATGTGTTATATTCTTAAACCTGCTGTTATCTGCCAGTACAGCACTATTGGCAATGCAGAGTGCTGCGTCAGGAGTTGGAATTTGCAGTGCAGGGATCTTGCAATGGTAGGCAGGAAGAGGTGCATTTCATTTGCACTACAGGCTAGTTTAGGTGTATAGATGTTGGCATATGTTATGTTGACTCAGTCACATAGTTTGTCTAAGTGCAGGAACATTTTTGGTTTGATTCTACTAGCTAATTGCAGAGGATGGGAGAAGACAATGCAGCTCATAGTATAGACCACAATATTATCTTAATTTAGAAAATTACAGTCAGACCTGATCCAAACCCCTAAAACTTTCTGTACAATCCCAATCTGCCTTATGCTTGTGGGACTACAACCGTTTTGTGAACCTAGATCCACCTAAATTTAGTGACGTTCCGTCAGTTTAAGGCAGAAATGGCCACAGAGGCCATTTCCACTGTTAAGGGTTTGATATGATAAAACAGCAGAAATTACTCAAGTGGTATAAGGTATTTTGTTCAGAAAGGATCATGTATTCCTGATAGATCAGGAGAGATCCCTGCTCCCCTCCTCTGACCTGTGTGATGTCAGCCAGTGGCTCTTCATCCTGGACCAACATCTGGGCAAACTGCAGGCCCTGCTCTGGGTTTATCCGCATCACGTTCCTCAGCAGGAAGATCCAGTCTGGAGTGTAACCCACCTGGAACCACAAAAATCACAAAAGGATACATCTACCATACAACTGTGTGTTTTTTTGTAATCGCATAATTGCAGCATAGCATAATTGATAAAGTCTGACAATGAATGCTCTTTAAGTATTTATGGGTCTTAAAGGAATTTGTCTCCATGGAGTTTAAAAGTATGGTATACTTCCATGACAGTATCATTAACACATAATCAGAGTTACAAACACATAATATTATCACACCCTTCCCATTTAAATTATCATAATGGATCCAGGGATTAGGGATGGCTTTGCATTTTGATAATTATTTCCAGCAGGCTCCTACTGCTGGAAATAGTTAGTAGTTCATCATTTGGGAATTTCCAAATCTAAACAAGCGCATGTACCATTTTAGATGGAAAGACAGGCATACCTTCTTGGCATACAGGACAATCTTGGGGAACTGGCCAGTCTCAGCAAAGCACTGGATGACCTTGTTGGGGACGTTGGCCCTCAGGTAGACACTGAGAGCCAAGGTGGGATCCACCGCCTTCACCAGGTCACCCAGTTCCTCAGAACACTCCAACTGGAACGTAGGACAAGTAACATCAGCAGTAGAAACAATTCAGACAATGGAAACTGGACTTTTAAATACAGATTACAGAATAAACACAGGATGTGCAAAATGTGGACCATCAGCTCTCTAGTTAACTATTCAGACAATTTGGAAACACTCAATTCTCTAAGAAAGCTACTTTGGCTGGAGGAGGAAACACTACAAATGCCTTGCATAACAGATGGTCTCACATCATCCGAGATAATAGGCAAGTCATGTAAACACACAGGCGGCTCAGGAAAAGCCTCTTCCTGCGAGAGGAGGTTGAGATGGAGATCTGGAATACCTTGTCCTCCTTCAGCCACTTCTCCAGAAGCTGCTTGCGTCCCTGCTGGAGGACAGGCCTGCACAGCTCCAGGGACTCAAACTTGTTGAGCTGGCCCTGGTCCAGCAGGATGCCAAAGTACTGCAGCAAGGGGGAGGTCTGGCCTGGCTGGGCTGGCACACTCTGGAAACGACGGATGGTGTCTGGGGTACGCAGGATACCCTGGAGGGAGAGGGGAGGAATAAGGCAGAGGTCATAAGCTATAGAAAAGTGGGTGGACATTTGATAGTACTGTGGAAGGCGGTAACACCCAAAGACAACAAATTAAGTTGAATGAAGGAAACTTTGGGATTGCTGTTTTAATAAGATCACAGTCAATTAAACTCCTGGGTTTCATTCTAGCCATCAAATCAGGGACTGATTTACACCTGGGACACCAGATGAATGCACTTAGTTGGTGGCATAGAAAACCAGCAGCACTCTGGGTCCTGAAATCATTTAATTAATACAGATGGGAATGAGAAAACAGGAAGTAAATGAATGCACCAAACAACTTCTGACAACAGTCCTGCAACATTTGGAAGACACAGTGATTAGAACAAAACGATGGAATATTTTAATTTTGTTTGGACTAGATTATATGCCGTTTTGGTGAGCTTTTTAAAACACAAGTAATTGATGGACCCTGCAAAACTCCTGTTCCTGCTTTGCTGGCATTGGCTTACATTACATTGAAAGCTAAACTCTTAACTCACCACTACTTTGTTGATTGTAAGTGACAATTTTATATTTAAACCCATATCAGTTTAACATTTTATTAAGCAACTTGCAACTAGGAACTTTTTATTACCTTGACTTGATAGTTTTGTCAGGTGCAATCTTGTGTGTACACAAGGCTGCATTCAAGAGCATAGAATTGTAGACAGAGATACTGTAGTTTCTAAAATGCTTATGGATAGAAAACCGTGGCCTTTTAAAGCGTCGTTAATAGTGACATCGGTTAATCACTGCATCCCTACCCTGGATCATACAAAAAATGTGCATGATCTTAATCCTTTCGTAAAGCACAGAAATGTCATGACTAAGCTATCAGGGTGGTTACCTTTGGTGCATTGGCGGCAACCTTGGCAGCCTCGGAGTAGTTGCCCCCTGCAAACAGGTTGTTGAACTTGCGTGCAAAGAGCTCTTCAGCGCCAGCCAGATTGTTGCGGACAGCTATGCGCAGGGCCAGGTCCGGGTTCTGCAGCACATTGTTGATGTAGGGGATGATGTTTTCCTCCTCCACACAGACTGACAGCACCTGGGTTACAGGGATAGAAAAAAGTCAGAGAGGTGCATTAGATGGACTAAGGTGTGTGAAATCTTTGTATGAAGCATTCCAGCTTGCAGTCCGTTCAGTATTGTCTACTACTATTATTGTGTTTGGGTGTAGCGTCCACAATTTTTACACTCAAAGACATTTTCAAAAGTCGGTTCATGAGGTCAGGTTACAGCCATGTATTGCTTCCATAAGCCTGGTTCCAGCAGGTAAGGCAATCTGTGGCATTACGTGTAAACAAAGGACACAGTCAAGTGTGTGTGGGGAGAGCAGTGGTGTTTGCTTTCCTCAGTGAGGCATGGAGCCCTTCACTCTTTTGTCCTCCCGTCACCAAACCAGACACATTATTTTTGAAAACTTCCCCCAGGGATGAACAACCAATCAGGTAGGAGCAGGAAAACGATGGGGTCAAATGCCCTATCCCCCGATTGTCCAGCAAGGCCTCTGAAAGGCCACCTTGAACTGCCTCGGTCTGGAATATTGCCCCTAACAGGCAGCAAGTTCAGGATCTGTCAGAAGAAATCATTGTCAGCCGGAAAGTGCAATTCAGACTGAAGTGATGGATGCTTTTTTTTAAACGTAGCTTAACTACATCTACATCACACAGGGATAAATCAACACATGCTGCGTTCACTCAGTGCGCCTTAAGTTGGCAGAGTGAGCAAGCTCAGCTGAATTCCACTGTGGGCACATTAGCATTAAACTCTATTAAACGCTGTCTGGCCTTGGGATGTGGCTGCTGAACGGCAAATGTATTATTACTGGGTCAGTGTAACACATGGCTTTTGTGAGTGGTCTGGCAAAGGAGAGAGAGAAAGGAGAACAAGTCAAATGAAAGGGCGGGACGAAAGAAAGGGGAGGGGGACTAGAGAGAAAGACAGCGAGGGTTGGCCCGGCTATAAACAAGCCCAGCAGGTCAGTGCCCCAGCTGTTAACACGGGTGAGTACACTTCATTCTTCCAACCACTAAAGCGAGGTCACTTACCCACTATAATGTAGGTGGACTAATCAGGGGTGGTTGAGATAGGAAAAAAGGGAAAGAAAAGAATGGTAAAAATAGAGCCCTTAGTGGAGATGCTGTTTTCCACTCAGCGCTTGTGTGGAGAGGCTGCAGCGAACTAAAGAGATGGAGGGGCTGGTATCGATATCAGTAATGTTACAGGCACAGAGAGCGAGAGAGGCAGGCAGGGGGTGGATTCTGACTCGAGCCTGGCCTGACATTTTCAGCCTAATGGCCGATTTAAAAAAAAAAAAAAAACATCCTCTGACAAGGCAAAAAGAGAGGGCCTCTGAAGACCCACTACATGACTGACAAAACACTGTATTGTCTACATATTTAGCTATAACCTTTTCTAAAATAGTCACTTGGAGCATTCAAAGTGCAATCAATGTCATTTAATTACATTGATGGGAGGTACAGGGGAAAAAGCACAAGCCTGCCAGAACAATTGCTCTCAACAAGAGAACACCGAGCCCCAGATGACAGATGAGCTGGAGTATCGAGTGGTACACTGGCCCAGAAACACACACACACACACACACAGAATAGTAAGACCATAGGGCAGACATCGCAGGTCTTTGCCATGCTGATGACGTAGAAGGGGAGGTCAGGGCTGTGATTGGAGGAGAGGGCCAGCACTAAGAGGATTGAGGGCGCCAGGCTGTGCCTCCCACTGCACATCACGTGCTGATGGGTAGTAGGCCTTTTTTTCCCTCTCTCGCTCTGTCGCTTTCTCTCTCTTTTCCTTCTTCTCTCTCTCTGGTTTGTGGGGAACAGTTCAGTGCTGCAGCTATTCTCAGGGATCCTTGCATTTCAAGGTCAGGCCAGGTCTAGCAGCTCAGCGTAGACACAGCATCTAAGACCCCGACGCTGAACCACACTCAAGCATAGGGTCCAAACTCCACAGCTCCCAGTAAGAAACTCGGCAACAACTACAGGTTAGGCAGCACATACACACAGCCAGCAGCCCTTTCTCACACATTCTTAACTATTCTGCTTGACAGCCTCAAATTAGACTGTAAAATCACTTTCTAGTTTCCAGTCTAGTTAGTCTCTACAAATGTGGGCCCTGAGGAACAGAAGGGAAAAATCAGATGTTCAGAAGACAGCAGTGGATTTAGGATTTACATGCTGCTCATCAAGTTAAGACTGGTACCCAGTGCTGGGCTTGTAACTCACCCCCAAAATTTGCAATTGCATACTTTTACTGAATTATTTAACTCGATCACTTCTGTGAATGAACAGGGAAACCAAACAGCGTCAATGTCCAAGGTTCTTGTCATCCTTTTGCTTGATATCAAAAGGAGCAGGAATATTTCTACCCAGAGAAAGTCTGTTCTTCTGCCATTTCACATCTAATCAAACTGTGGGTGAAAGGATGACAACCAATTATTAAGAAAACAAATTGTGGGGATGGTGGTAGGATAAAGAAAATTAAGCTTCACTCTGATCTCTCACTTATATTTTGATGTGAGTGATAGCATAGATTAACAGCACATTTTTTGATTGGTTGCTGTAATATTATTACTGACATTGAAATAGAAATTCATCACACTACTTGTAACTGGGAAAAGTAATATTCCAGTAATCCATTACTTAGCATCACATTACCACCCAATACTGTTGGTAACTGACCCACTCAAGTAGAGCCACTGACAGGCCTAGACACTGGCCTATTATCACTGAGATCACTGCCTCTGTGTATGTGTGTCTGTCTGTCTGTACACACATACACACACACACACACACTCCACTGCCCCAGCACGGCAGATCTGTCACTGCCTCAGATCGGCTTTCCTCTCTTCACTCAATTATTCATGTGGTGTGTGGCCTGGCTGGAACATTATTCATCAGCTGGCTGGATCCAGTTCTCCTCACTGGTGCAGCCTCACAACGGCAGCTAGACATAACCCTCTCCCCTCTCTCTGTGAAACACTACACCTTGGATTATTTATAATGCCTCCCGGCAAAGACTGAGCTTCCCTGATGACGACAGACAAACAAGGGGAGCAGTGTTGTTGTCATTACCCCATTCGACAAGTGATGTTTGACGTTGCGCTCATTTACATTCATCAGCCTGTCAGCTTATGCTGGAAAATGTGATTGGAGGTGACAGCAGGGGTGAATAAAGCAGTGGTCCTGTTCTGGGTCTTTGACATGGGTGATGTTAGGTAAGAAGGACAGCTGGTGTAATCAGCTGGTGCTGTATTCATCCCAGGCCTCCTCCGCTGTCCCTTGAGAGTGTGATAATGCTGGAGAACAAAGCTGTATTAAACCAGAGGGTTTCTAATCAGCAACACCCTGGGTTGAGCTACAGCTGAGGCCTCTGACTACCTCAGTGAGCCGTGAGTGTATGCTTTACAATGCTTTATGAATCACTACTTTGACATTAATAGGATTCGGCAGCCATGATGCTTCACATCAATTTCATTCAATTTCCCTGAGCAGTGGGGATGGGCAAAGGTTGATATTTGTACCTGTCCCTTCCTGTTGACTCCGATGATGCCGGCGGTGGCCTCGTGTGGGGCGGTGACGAAGATGGTCTCGCCACTAATCCGGTTCATGTAGATGCAGGTGCCTGTCTCCAGGTCGTACAGGTGGATGTAGCCGTATTTGGTGATAAGGAAAACCACATCCTGCTTGGAGCTTATCTGAGAAGAGAGGAGGAAGAATTACATACCACCTGCATGTGGTATAAAATGACCTAATTTAAACCTATATGGTCTATTATGCTTAAAAGCAGCAAATAACCGCCAAATCATGAAAAGCTTCAATTCCAAGGACGTTCTGTCACAAAATCATCCTGAAGCTGAACTAGATTCGTTCCCCACCAAGGGCTGGTCACAGTGACCTTGTCTAACAGTGTAAACGCCGTGAGGAGGCTAGAACAGGGGATGAGTAACAGGAAGGTCATCGGTTTGATCCTTGGGAGCAACAGTTCAAGAGAGTAGAGGAACGCAATGGTATCTGGATAGTTGACCCAACCAGCAAATGATTCATCATGAAGTCAGTGAAATCTATAAAGAGGGCACGTATTGTCGCTTTCACCTGTGAAGACATACATTTCTGCTGTGTATCGTTCAGCAAAGCACTTAACTCCCAAACAGCTCCAGCAAAGCCTGCTTTACAGCTTACACGTTGCCACTAACAAACCTATCATGCATAGGCCTACATTATAAGTGTGAATGCTTACTCTACGGAAAGAAATTGGTAATCTGTCAGCCAAGATTACTAATTTCACAGTCTCTACGCCAACTGGTCAATTTAGGACCTTTTAGTGCTTAGTCTGCTCCATACCTGCATGGCCACAGGGAAGTCGTTCTGGGCTTCTGGAGGGAAGAACACATCCACTGCTTTCTTTGGAAATGGCTGGTTGCCAGTTGGTGGGGTCCCCACTTCAATGATGTGCAACTGCGTCACAGAGAGAACACAAGAGAGATCACAAAGTTAAGAGGTTTACCAAGGAGAATGCCTACTCCATTAAAGTTTCCCCTATATGTGATTAACATCAATCACCTTCCCCCCCGCCTGGCCTCTGACAGCGAAGCAGAACAGAGTGGACTCCTCTGCATTCCCCTCCATCTTGAATTGAGCGAAGCTGGCAGCATGGCCCTCGATGGGCTGAGAAACCTTCCTGTCTACGGAGTACAGCTGCATCGCTCCCACCACACGGTTTTGCTGAAACAGGCAAAAACAATACATATAAATACGCATTACAAACACGGGACTGGCTATGCTATAGGTAGAGCTACAGCTTTGCATACGTGTGCATGTTTACGTATGTATGCAAACAGGGCTATTTATATCCCCCGCAGTGTGAAAATGTGCCTTGCTAGACAGGTACAATTCTGTATCATAGAACTCAATGCGTTTGGAATTAACCCCAAAGACATGAGCAGCTAGTTACCTGGGCGGAGATACCGATAAGCAGGAGCCATTTCTGCTTGGCATCAGTGCGGTAGTTGATGATCTGGCAGCCTGCCAGGCTGGAGTGGCGGTCGAAGACTTTGACAGGCTGCGAGTCGCCCTCCATGCTCCAGTGGTAGACGGCGTTGTCAGTCACAAGTGCCACTGTGTTGAGGGAGATCCACTTCCAGAAGGTGACGTCGTCCGTCATGGTGTGCGCCTTCATCTTGCTCTTCATCTCAATGTTGAAGATCTGAAGGGTTTTGGCGGCTGTAGAGAAGGAAAGGGGCAGGAGCCGAAGCATGGAACAACACGTTATGGCTTCCGACTTCAGTGAGACAACACATACACACATAAATCAAGACAAATGCACATACACGTGGGAAAAGGTAAATACCAAATTCCACTTGAAAAGGGAGAGTCAAGTTTGAAATATTGGTAGTCATGGCTCAGAGATCATCAGGCAAGGATGCCATGACTGACAGATAGGGGGTGCCGTTCATGCTGTAGTCGGAATTGGCCTCATATCTGAAGGAGGCCCTGAAAATTGTGATTGTGAGAGAACTGACATAGGAAAGAAAAGGAAACGTCAATTCAATTACAGCCTCCAGTGAGGCTACAGGGACTGTCATTGTCACATCTATATCACAGGCAATTAAGTATATGGTTACAAATTATTTTTTCCTTCCTGCGCTTCTAGTAGCCAATCCAGTGGCTAAAACAGAGAAAAGGTGAGGGGTACTCCGTGTGAGTGACTGACTGCATGTGTGCTTCTGTCTTTCCATAATCGTAATCTTAATGCCAAAGGAAATATCTGTACTCTGTAATAATATCTGTAATGTATAGTCGCTTCGTCCGACTACTCGGCCCACCCCATCAACTGAATAGCCTTTATAAAAGAGAGACAAAGCAGAGAAAGAAGAAGCAAATCACAAACAACTCACAAAAAGGCAAACACATCTGCATCCGGGTCAAATATAGTAGATTAGGACAGCTAATAAGGTACTTGTGGGCACAATTACAGGGAAGGGGTAAATATCAAGCAGTGAAGGGGCTTTTAGGGACAAGCCTCAAAGAAAAGGTTTCAAATAATGATTATGGTAGATTTTTCACAACTGAGGTTAGACATGTTTTAGGGTTGTCTGGATAACAGACCAGTGACTAAATGTTTAGAAAAAGGTTCACTCACCTGCATTCTTTGTTTTATTAGTTGGGGTGAATTTAGTGAGCTAAAGCCTTATTAAGAAGCAGTGTGAATTCCCTGTTTGTTCATTATTCAGTATTCATCGACGAGGTGAGAAAAAGCAAAGACCAATGCATTAGCACAACCTTCAAAATAATTTTGCCATCACTAAGCCATGAGATCAGAGTACGATAAGCAGTGTAGCAAATGTACCATTTGCAGCAGCAGCCAAATTTAAAAGAGCAAGCAAATTGAGTTTTTGATTGAATCACGTTAAGCCGCTGGAGGTGTGTGTGCATTGGGTCCATCCTTCAGACACAGTTACATGAAAAAAGTTAAAACTTGATACTGTGTCACATGACGGGGTCAGGTGAGGAGCATCATATGGAAGATTGAGCAGGGAAGGGTCAACAGTAGGGAAGGAGGGGTCTACGCTGACTAAATGCAGATTAGGGAGGAACAGATAGGTACTACTGGAGCTTTCTATACACCTATATACCTCATCACTCCATCCACCACAGAGACAGAATTGATCACATAAAAATAATCACAACTAATCTTCCATAATCTCACAGTTCATGGCTGACGAGAATGTGCATTGCTCGGATTCTACTGTATTTGCTCTATAATGTTTAACCAGGCAGCATAATCTGCAGTGATGCAAGTCTTGTAACGTTCAGCCCTTCTGTATGCCCCCCCTCTGTATGTCACATGATGTGAGCTACAACTCTATAAAATTCAGCATGCAATTCACAGCTGCACATTGTACTATGTCCTCCGATTGTATCTCAGTCAGCGGGTGAAGCTGTGCCCTCATCGTAGACACTCTAGCCGGAAAAATGTCCCATCCTGTCCTTTCAGCATGCCAAGAATGTCTCTTTTGGATACATTAGAAGCACTTTGACTATGATTTAGAAATTCACAGCTACACACAAACATACCCTGAGGCACCTGCTCATTTCTCCAACCATTCATGCTACCACCACCCCAAACATAACCCATAATACAAATGACATTACCTCCTGACATTACCTCCTCACTGTAAAACAACAACACTAATTGATGTCCACCTGGCACGTCTACATGACATCATTATGTTCGAGTCTGGATTGTTGGTGGTTCAGACAAATGACAAAAGCCAAATGAGCTGGGGTAAACCACGGGGTCACAGAGAACCGGTTAGGGCAGAAGATCTTAAATGTTTTAATGTCTAGGTATACATTAAGCTCCACAGACCTCTATTTGAATACGATTTTGACCTCTATATGGCAAGATTTTTGTTGTTGTTAATTATACATTCTAAGTGGGATCATTTCTAGTGAATACAATTATAGTGAAATTAAACTATTTCTCATTTGGCTGGGAACCCCCTGGAACCCTCTCAAGGACCGGTGGGGAGATATTTGGGCCTTTGAGAACCAATGATTTAGGGCGTAAAATTGTAACCAGAGGGAGATGGTCTGTCCAAAATCCAAGGAATGACATTTGATAGAGATTTACTCAAGCTGTTTGGCTCTTGAAATCCTGTTTTAATAGGTGGACAGGGACGAGGCCAAGAGTTGAACACACTTACACATATGCAAACACAAGGCTCTTATTGGATCTGCTGGCCTAAAGCAATCAAAGCACTCTTTAACTTTAAATGCCGATCAAATCTTAGCCAATCTAACTTTCACACCCCGACAGGCCAGTCTGATCTCTTCAGAGGGCATTATCCATAATCTCTCCACCACCAGTTCACTGCTCATCTGGGACTACTCATGATGCGATGACGTCCCTTCGGGCACACGTGGAATCAAATCAATACTGCTAACAGATGCCGTTGGACTTCCCACACAGGTTACAAATTAAGTCTACGTCCTCTGATAGTAGGAGCAATCCGTAATCTTCAGCCCTTGCAGTAATGACTACTGAATGGTAGAAATCTCACTTTTATAAAGAAATCCAATAGTTGTTCAAAGCTAGCTCAGAAAAACTAGTGTAGTATGAACTAACCAATATGAAACACAGCTGGAAAATAAAAGTGAAACGACGGGTTTGGGTAGGCCTAATTACAATTGCACACAGATGGAGGAAGACAGGGATTTCAAAATGGAAAATGAAAAAAAATTGTGAATTAAAATGAAATCATAAATTTACCCACAATATTTCCACCCCTAAAACAGGTTCTAAATCACTTGTACAACTAATAAAAATGATGGAATGCCAGCAAGCTATAAGGCTGTGAAAGCTAAATCCTGTTTACGCAGAAATATTTCCAATAGCGTAACTGTGAAAAAGTTTCAGATATCCAAAAAAAAAAACTTATGGAAAATAATTAGAGCAAGGCTATTAACCTTATAGGCTCACTTCAAGAACATTTTACCTAATACTGAGCTGAAAAAAATGTGACCGGTCCTACAATGGATGACAAGGTGATGACAGCTTTATTTGTATGCAACTGAAGAGTGATTGTGTGTGTCTACTAAAGCTTGTGTGCTTATCAAAATTGAACAGGGTAATTTCTGAGCTGAGTATTTTGCTCGTGAATAGTGATTTAAAAACAGGATTTATACTTCCACAATGAAGTAGTTAAATTTCAACTCACCGTCTGCATACACATAAGAAAGCAGTAAAGAAAAAAAAAGAACATACAAAAGACAAAAACAGACAAAAACAAAAACAACACAAAAGTCAAAGCAATTATGGCTGCTGGACAAAAAGGATCAAAATATGCTACTTTGACTAATTAGAGGACAAATGTTTGGGGAAAAACAGATACATGTTGGCCAATAAAAAACTACTTTACAACAGAAAACTAAAGTAGCTGGATGTATGTGGACATAAACAGATGAGAATTGTTTCAAAATATTCTTAAGCACTAAATGGATAATGTTGCTATATTGTACAAACATGTCAAAACTGAATGACGGAGGCCCCTTAAAGGGGTTAGTTAAGATACAACATTGAAACAATATACTATAATTCTTCTTAGAGAGTCAGTGTAGCAAGAGAGATGTGGCTGACACTGGCAGCTTTGCCATACCTTTAAGTGCGATGACCTTGCTGGCGGGGTTCATGATGGCGCTGTCGGCGGAGATGGGCCTGCGGATGGGCGTGTTGGGGTCAGCCATGTCGATGATCACCACCTGGGCCTGCTCACCCACCTTCTCACGGATACAGATGAACTTATCCGACTCCATGGTCAGGGTGCTGAAGCCTATGTTGGCCGGATTAATGCCCAAGTTTTGGAGCTAGGAGAGCAGAAGGGGGGGGAGTTTAGTTTAACAGAAACAGGCTGCAAAAGCTCACAGTTAAATTAGACACCATTTGAAATCTATCTGAAAACAAATCTATGACAAGGGGGAGGTCAAACTCCTTGTGCCACAATGTAATCTCCATGCTGCTACTCCAGAACTAGTAGTTCTAGTTAATTTTAATTTCACTGCAAATTTCCCAAGAGATGCCAAGGGAAACATGTGGCAAAAGAAAGGGGAGAAAAGGGGAGTTGCCAGACAACTGAAAGACTTTGAGGTGTTGCGGTGACTATCTCATATCAGTCAGATGGTTCTTGAAAGCCACAATTACCTTGTCAACCTGATAGACAGTAATAAGAGTTTTGAACAACCAGAAGACTGAGCACGCCTGGTCCTGGCTGAACAACAACAGCATCCAATGTGAGGGCTTCGACCGCCGGCTCAGCTGCTCCCCACAACCACAGCCAAGCCGGTGAGGTCACCGAGCCTGACACAGAGCAGCAGCCCTGTGGACACATGGAGCTGTGGACCGGCCATGATGGCTGGAGAGCTGGGCTGGGTGGAGAGCTAATTCAAGGCCAAGTTCTCAAAGCACTGGCCAAAGAGGAAACTACAACAGTCTTACAATAACATTGCAGTCTCATTGCAGTCCTTCTCAAAGCTGACTTCAGTATTTTCATGACTGCCAGCAGCTTATCAGGTGCAGTTTGTCAATACTACGTATAGCACTATGCCTGCATTAAAAGGCAAGTTAGCCAATTCAAAACATGGGCCTTAAAAAACATCTATGATGAAGACATTGACGTGAAGCTAAATAATGTGCAAGGGTTATTCCAATGTCACAGATCTTTGAGGCTGGAGCACCCAAAATATAAGTGTACAAGAGTTTATCAGTTCTGCCGAAGTTTCCCTGATCTTTGCAAATTTATAACGGTGCAATAAGTTTGGGGTACTTGTGGGATGGAATTTTGTTAAAATATCATAATAATATCATAAACTGTATGACATATTTTGTATTACCTAAAAAAACTAATAAAAAAAAAGACTGAACAAAAAAAAAAGTTTCCCTGACCTGCTGGTGACCTGGTAGGAGAAACAACATGATACACAGACACCCTGTCTTGCCTAGTATGAGGGACATACAGAGGCTTAACCTGCACGAAAACAAAAGCCTGAGGCTGTGGGTGAGCAGCTTAGCAGCACATATCGCCAGCACAGCTCACTGCCAAGGCTGGCAACAGGGCATCCTGCCCGCCTCATACAAACCCTGACACAGCACTACCTGCTGAGGGCGGCAGCATGGTGTGGCTGTACTGGCCAAGACAGTACTGGGCAGAAGTGTTGTCATGATACCAAAATTATGACTTTGGTACTAGTACAAGCCAAAGTATCATGGTTTAAATTATAAAATGAAACCGCTGCAAACCAAACTGAAACAATAAAAAAAATGTGCAATGCGCATTTAAACCTAAAATAACATTTAATGACAAAGTGGTTTGAAACAAAATCATCACACAAATTAAAATTAAGACTATTCCAGCCGTTGATGACACTTTTGTGAAGTAAAAGTGAAGGAAATGAAACTACAAAGAGTATCCCACAGGACATATTTTTGCTGTTGCAACTTCCCCCTACTTTTGCAAGCTAGCAGCAATACACCACAGTTGTACAGATGACACATACATTTATCTGAAGCCATCTGGAACATGATTTTCTGGTAAAATGTGAGGCAAACTTGAGGCAAATTGCTGTGCAAATAAACAAGGATTGTGTGTTAGTTTTATGTGGCCTGATGATAATAATTATGACACACTGTAAACAATGCAAAATAAAGTAAGGGTTTTCTAAAAACTCTAAAGTAGTTCTTCTCAAATCAGGTAATGCCGTACTTTTTGGTATCGTTACTGCAACACAACTTGCACAGAGTAATGTTAACATTTGACATGTCAAGTAGGCTGACTTGAGGACAAAACCAGCTCACCTGCAAGGAGAGACTTTCACACCTCACAGGCTGACAACAAATTTATATTTGAGTCTCCATTTTTATCTTTTACGACCCTCCAGAATAAAACTGAATTCATTTGGCAGTGTTCTGCGTGTTGTTTGTTGTTGTTAATCTGCCACAGCAACACTCCTCCTCGAGTTACAATTGGGGACTGCGGGAGAAGCATCGTCTGCTCGATCCTATAATCCAAAAACCAAATGCTTTCACATCTCATAGGACTGAGCTCAAGGAAGCAGCAGCAGCACACACAGTCAGTTGCTATGAAGAGAAACAGGAAATGTCCAACAGAGGTTGGAAAGGAGAGAAGTACAATAGGCTATGCCGTGTTACTCTACACAGAACATACCTATAGTACACTGTGCTTCCCCACTGCCATGGATAACTGATCATGATCAAATGACAGAGAAACAATAAAGACCAATTACCTTGAAACAATGAAGAAATGTTCTAATCTAGGCTACATTCTAATGTTCTGTGGCAAATATTAATGATCGCTACCAAAAGTAGTTTTGTGAACACAAGCTGGCTCCCTGCCAAAGTGACTAGTAGGCTTGCCAGCGACAGCCACAATTTACCCGCATGTTTTGTGCCTAGTGTTCATTTCAAGCCTTGTTAATGATAAAAGGGCTATGGTAGATGGCTGCTTTTCTGACAATATGAGTGGCTCCATTATCAACAATTTGGCATGGCTGACTCCTAATCAGCAAACACAAACCACAGTTCCAGGAAGTGCTCAACGAAATGGGAGCACCTTTTATCAATGATGGGACACACCCTCCCCCACAGCCCAGCCCCACCCACATTCTTTCACTCATGTGTAACCTGGTTCCCTCTCAATGACATTGCTACAAATTACCTCATAGGACAAGTGTTGCTACCAGTTTTGAGGAAAGAACTGAATACTGGCCTGTTGCAATATTTCACCTCAGTGTTCATGTTTTTTTTATTATTGAGGGTGACATCATACAGCAACGTCACTGCAGCTTCCATGCCTCTTATCACTGCTGCTGTCCAGTAAAAGGAGCCTTGTTTATCTAAGCAGCATTCATTAGTATTTATTCAAACACCAGACAAAGGGAGAAGCAGCCCCCAGAGAGAATATGATTCATCCCTGAGTAAAGCTGGTCTCAATGACAACTGGCAACGGTTTGTTACATCAGCACACGAAAAGACACAGTGACACTAGAAATGCTACCATCTCCCTAGAGATGACCTTGGACGTATTCAAACCAAGAGTGCACCAACATTCTGCCTTTGTAGCAATATTAAAATACCCTATTTTAGTGGCTAATATCTAAGATTTTATGAAAAGAGCTGTGCCAACTTCAGAATTTCTTCAAATCATCCTTCTAGTCTCTCTGTAACAGCTGCAAAGACTGAGGTGTCCTACACCGGTGGTAGTAATCCTGCTAGACAGCAGGAGAGAGGAGGGTTATCCTCTCAGTCATTACACAATAGTTTTCTAGACAGATTTACATGCTCTCTCTCTCACTCTCTCTCTCCCCCATCTGCCGTCTATGTGGTTCCGCAGGAAGCCCTTTCATTCACAATGAAAAACCCTCGTAAAACAGGAAAGAACAACAGGCTCACAGCTTGTCCTAATCACAATGAATATGTTACCTCTGTCCTCTGGAATAAATAAATAAATACTCAGACAGATGTTACAAAGCTGGATGGTGGACCGCACCACAGTTTGGTCTGTCAGACTGGTTTGCTATGACAACACTATGGTAAAACACTGCTGTGGGCTAACGCCGCTGTGACATCAATGAGTAGGAATTTGGGTGAAAGCAGGTCAAACCAGCAGCGCTACAACCAACCTGGAAATTCACTCATTTAGTCTTGCCTGTCCTGGCTGCTGCTTTTAGCCTCATTGTTAGCACAAGCTCTGATGGACACATGCTAGCTCTAGGTCTTTGATTCCAGAGGCAGCTAAATAGCTGTATTAAATATGAAAGGACAACAAACACAATCAACAGGGAAGAGAGGTGTAGATCACAAGAGAGCCTTGACAGAGATGTGAGGGAGAGCATCAAGGTTACTGTAGCACGACTTACGAATTTATCTGGCGAGTGCGTCTTCATATGAGTTCAATGCCACAACAGCATCATGAAAGGGAGAGAGGGGAACAAAAATGATAAGAAGACGGCAGTTCAGAGAGGGAACGCCAAAGAAAAAGTAAGAGAAAAAACAATGTCTAGTACATGAGGAAGGAGAGATGAAGAAATATGGTACAAAGAATGTAAACAGAGAAAGAAAACAGTGTAGTAAGGAGGAATAAGAGAATCAATGTACATGAGCACAGGGAGAGAGCAAGCATGGCTATTATCTGCATAGGCTAAGCTGCTGAGAGCAGGCCAGCTCAGCCAGTGCAATGGGAGCAACAAACTGCCAACAAGAGGCATGGTGACTCACCATTAGGCCTCTCACACCATCCATTACTATCATCACTCCCATGACAAACCATTAACTCCACCCCTCTCCCCCTCCCCTCTCCCTCCTTTCTAATCACTTTCAAAAGGCAAACCCTTCACTGCGTCTTCAATGACATGACATTATAGTAGGGCATGTCCCAAATTATTGGCTCCACAAGGCAAATTTCTTGTAGCAGCAGCAGTACGGGAAATTGCCATGCACATCAGTAAAAGGTTGTGTGTGCCAAATTAAAACCTGCTGGGCTAATGTCAACCAACACACAAGACAGCTGGCTAGCTGCCCTGCAACATTATCAAGACAGTGTCAGGAAATGACTGCCATATTCTGCTAGCTCGCCGGATATTATATTGAGGAATTATTGAGGTTACATCACCTCTGTGAAAGCTAACATAATGATCTACTACTGATATGCACAGGTAAGTTGGCATTTGCCACACCTCCTCTGAGAAAGAGAGTCCTAAGCAACACAAGCAAAAACAGATTATCACAATTTATGAAATTCTGAAATTCCAATGGAGATAAGAAATTATTTAGTGGATACAATGTCCTATATTTCTTGGCTATCAGGAAAACTATAGTGACCAACACAGACACAGACTCACCACCCAGCTCAATCTGTCATTACTGGGCTGAGTGGAGTGAACCTTCACTCCAATTGCACCAAAGGAGCTACGATCATAAGACAGGAAGCTCTCCCTTTTATCAGCACTGTTCACCATGTGAGCTAGTGCACTGTGGAAAAAGGCCAAGAGTCATCAACTCAAGTCCAAGCAAATCTCATCGCCTCATCAGGGGAATGAGAACTAATGGGAAAGATAATGATCATCCCCCACATGGAGTTCACTCACTCACACATAATTTAACTTTGGAGTGGAAACGATATTTTCTCCCTCTGATGTGCTGAACCATGGCAGACAGTAATCTAGCCCAGAAGACACCGCGCTCTCGCACAAGGAAGCAATGTTAAACTGAAAGTAAAACATCCTATTCAAAACCTTGGGCTGACAGTAAGCAGCCACATCAACATGACACTGCAGCCTAGTCTATCTGCACTTGTTGCTGCTAAACCTTAAAGAGATCAGGAATCAGCCCCCAGATTTCAACTATTCCTGCTGACCCCGAGGGAGCCCCATCTGTTGATTTGACCCATCTGCTCTTCCTTCGATGGAAAACGGCACCTTGCTCAGCAGAAAAAAGCCCTGTATGTCCTGTATGTAAAGTTCAAGGCAGGGCAGGGAAGGATGTGCTATGTAATGTGCTGAGGCTTGCAGCGCTTCGCTGCAGCGCTCCACAACAGGAAACCAGGAGCCCATTGTCTACAAGGGCTGAAACAACAGGCCGACTTGGTGCTGCCTCCTCCACTACCATGTGACACTGGGAGGGTGACATGTGACCAGTCCAGGGGTGAGGAGGAAGAGGGCTGCCCTAACGGTTAGATAAAGGGAACGAGAAGGGCGAACAGAAGGAAGGAATGCATGCGTTTGTGGACTCCATCCATCCCCACTCCAGTTCTGCTGAGGTGGTTTTGGGACTGGAGTTTCCTTTTTCTCCCTAAATGCATGCTTTATTGTACATTTGAGTGGCGTGGTGGAATGTCAAGTGTTCAGCAAATCTATATCCTCAGTAGCCTGTCACGAGATATCAGCAGGTCAGTTACCGACAGAGTTCAAAGTGCACCGTGCAAACCTTTTAAGGTGATGTTTAGAGAGCATGACACAATAAAAACTCCCTCCCAAGGTTTTAGCAGCATTTAACAAGGCAAATGGTAAGGAGGGAATGGTATATGCAATTATAACCATTTAAATTTACTATCATATATGACTGAAAACAATAAATCTGGACCATGTGCATACAGTTGACAGCCTCCTGGTGTAAGGCCCTGTTCAGACCAGAAGCGGAATAGACGCGTATCAGCTGCGTAGCCCGCTTCCTTACAATACAATGAAAACACGCTGTAGATGGTCATATTTGCATCTTATCACCACAGAATAATCAGTGACCAACCTACCAATGTCTTCCCTGTTGTTGTTATTGATTAATATATGTGCACTGATGCAAATTCTAAATGTAACAGTCAATGTAGGAAGGTGATCATATCTGGTTTTGAATTATCACTTGCCTTTTGAAAATTGGGTCTGTTATTTAATTGTCACAAAAAAAATGAAAATAGATGTTTAGGATTTATTATTTACAACACAGAGGGGGAGAGTGAGAGACTTATAGGTCTGATAGGTTTGTTCAAAGATTGCCTAATTACAACACTGGCTGAGAAAAATCCTACATAAATAAACGGGGCTGCCTTGATGCGAGAGAGTCTGTGGAGAAAGTCAAGAAGATGGATATAAAGTTAATCCCTGAAGTGGAAAAGCACAGTGAGCCGTCAGCATTGTTTCTGCAAAGACAACATTAAGGCTTGGGAAGTTGTTACACAATGCATGTACAGCCTATTTTCACAGGGTATTTCTCCTCTGTGTAGTGTGTACTCAGGGAGGTCTGCTGGAGAGGAGCTGCACTGACATACACTTCTGGTCTGAACAGCCCAGCTGCGACTGGCGTGCAGAAATCCCACTACATGTCCATTACACTTCTGGTCTGAACAGGGGATACATTACTGTTCTCATGCTCATCCCTTGGTGCAAAGTGTCCTAACATTGTCCCAACACTGCCAGGATTCCTCCAATTCAAATGCCATCTTTTCAGAGCATTCAGGGAGCTCAACGAACATAACTCTTCCTAGGACCACAACTTCTTCAATTAAAGCTACCCAGGCGGTTGTATAAACATGTGACTGGCAATAACTTGACACTCTTTCCCCTCATATCTGCCATCTGAACCAATTCGTAAATTCCTCTAATGTTTATGGCTCTGTTCCAATCAAAGCCGAGTGTTCTCTCTTTCTCTCTTTTGAACCAATGAACCACAATCAACAAATCTAATACAAAAGTTAGATGGTGTGTGTGTGTTTCCCTGTGAATTTGGCTAGAGGATGACTTGCTTTGTCAACATAACAGATCACTGTGCATAGTTACGCAAACCAGTCACATATTGTAGAGAAAAGTTGATTAACAAATGTGTTTCACCATTTTATTACAGAACTGTATATCAAATATTGTGTTGAATAAACCAACTATTTGATAAGCTAAAGCCATTGGTTTTTCCTTCTCCAAATCTTCAACAGGACCTATCTGGCACCAGTAAGGAAAGTTGACTTGTCAAACCCTGTTCTGTTACTAAGTACTATTTGCAAGGGAAGCCTTTGTCAACACAGAATAGCTATAATGTCATCATTCCATAAACAGGATCCAAGACCCATTCTTTTCAAGATACTGAGATCCCACTACCAGGAAAACTATAGAAAGATATGAGGCATTAAGAAATAGCCATTTTTATTGTACATCTGCGAGAAGAAAGTTCTTTAAAACTGGAGTCAATACTCAGCTGTATAAATGGATGATATATAAAAATGCAAGCTATGCAAGTGGACCGGATGAGTGAGAACACACAATTGCAGAGGGGGGGAGAGGGAGGGAGGAAGAGGGAGAGAGAGCGAGAGAGAGAGAGCAGACCAAGGGAAATGCTTGCTTTAATGCAGCCGTGGCCAATGTACAGCTGGCTCTGTCTGGCCACAAGTCCAGAACAAATCAGAATCCTGCGTAAAATGTCAAAAGGCATTTTGAGAATTGCTTGGGTCAACTTTATTTTGATATTACCCTGTGGTAATAATCACACACAAAGATGGCCAGCTTCATGGGGGAGATGTAAGCTATGGTGCTGCTTGTTATCTAGCTTTCAAGTCAACTTTATCAAAAGGAAGGGGAATGAAAGGGGTATGCCCAGAAAACAATGCAAATGACAGGTTTTGAGAAAAAAATTGTGCTTAGTTGGCAAATGGAGACCCAAGTTATAGCCTACCATTTACTAGCTGGTACTACTGCTGAAGCCTAACAGAGTCAAATCTCTTTAATAACAGGGCTACTGTTTTGATATCACATCTAATGATACAGTAAAGTTTTAAGCCTCTCAAAAAAGTAACAGATATTTGTATTTGTTCAAGCACATACAAGATTAAAATATAGGGTTACACTGAAGTGTTGGCATGGTGAAAAAGAACTGCTTTAATGTATAGGTATAATGGCGTTTACTGTATATACAGAAGAAATAAAAAATAGTGCCCCTATTGACATCATATTTGAGAAGTTGCAATACTGGGGCTGATCAAAATCACTGGGTTCAATCAGGATTAACTCATATGTGCTAAAGCAAGCTGGGTTGGCTGAACAAATATGCTATATCTGTACCATGTACAGGAGTCATGGACCTGATGGTTTTGCTGGGCCTGCATGCTGCACCTGCACAGCTGAGTGAGAAATCATGACACCACAAACACCACAAAGCAGACACCAGGAACCGACGTCAGGATAGACTCTCCAGGATCATGTGACCCTACTGTACCATTGAGCGGAGGGAATTCTCTTCCTGCTGCCTGTTTCCTGGGTGATCCAGTGAGGAGGCACGCCAGCACCATATAGCACCTGACAGCCAGCAGGATTTATGGACAAACTCCACAGGATGAGTGGACATAAACCAGACAAGCTGACTGATACCTGCACCACAAGCCTCTGCCGTATAAATAAATGACCTACACGAATCCCTTGCCTCTTCATTTTCACATCACATTCATCCGCTCTAAACTGCTCCATCTGAAGGGCAATGTGGGGACAATATTCTGCATGAGCTGCTCATGTGGTTGCATGCTGTGAAACATGCATGAAACAGCATATGCAGGTCATGCATTAGTGATAGTAGCTGGAAATCCCTTGGGTGTTCATTAGTCCCACAATGACCTTGACAAGCCAATGACACAGAAATCAGGGAATACGCACAGTTTCACCCTGGAACTTCTTATCACTGAGAACTACAGTGTGCTACAGTAAGCACACGAATCTGAATTAAATGCAACATAAGCTACTTTGTGATTATGAAAAAATGCACACACAGGAAAGGCTACCTCATGTCTATGTGAAATGCTATACATCTTACTCAAGAGCTACTGTTGATGATACAATTCCACTATCAGAGCAATAGAGCACACAAAGAAGTAGTGGCTTGATTGCACAACAAGCCTCTCCCTGGGCTGCAGGTAAAATATTGCAGTGCAGTTCAGTTTCAATGCACAGAATTACCAACACAATAATTCACCACTTCTACCTTGCTCTATCTTTTCACTCCCACTCCTGCAATTAAGGGGACTTGACAAGGGACTCAAAAGCCACTCCATAATCTTTGCATTGTAATTCCACACATAAAAGGCCTTTGCACAGCTTTGTTAAAGTAAGCCTCCATATAAACTCTTGTGATATACTGTATATTAACTTATCAAATGCTGTCACATAATCTAAGATGGTAATAATGTAGAGTGCAGTGCTACTCTGAGACTCATGTGAACTTGTGAGAGCGGAGGAAATGCTACAGGTCTCATTTGTATTGGCCTCACCACTAGACACATCTGCAAATCTGACAAAATCTGAGAACAGCCTTCCACCAGCTTTGCACATGCAAAGCACTTTTTTTAATCCTGGCCATTCTCAAAAGATCTATACTTTGAGTGTTAGGGCAGCAGTGTTAAGGTAGAATGTTGGCACAGTACGTAGGGAGATCAGAGCCCCCATTTCGTCAAGCATCCACACTGGTGAAGTGTTGTTGATCAAGACGCTGAATCCCTAACAACTACAAGGGCACTGTTCTGTAGCTGACCCTGACCTCTGACCTCCCTGTGAAGGGAATCATGAGAAAAGATAATTTCCCTATATGGGTCAACAAAGTATCACATTATCATAATCCCTCCGTCATTATTATTATTATTAAATTCTGAGCACAGAACACAGACAGCCCCTTCCAGAAATGAGGGAAAAGTAGATAAACTTCAAACTGCCTAAATCATTGGAAGGATGTCTAGAATCAGGCCCAAAGCCTTCAGTCTTACCAAGCTGTGAGTGACAAAGCGTTTTGTGTTCAGACCAGGCTATTCACCGAAACAAATGCTTCATTATATTTAGAAAACAAATAAACCAAGTTGAATAAACAAATGATTTTCTTGAAGCCAAGAGGTAGGCGGATCGCATGTCTCATTTTGAAGCTCGACTGAAACACCAAAGACACTATGATTAATTCATTAGCTCAGAGATCTTGCAAGCCAGCACTCCTGATCCAATCCATAGGCTTTGAGGGGCATGAATGTTTTCCTCTTCCTCAACCTGACCGACTGGCAGTTTAATGGGGTTACAATAAAGGTGTGGCCATTGAAAACAAGAAACAAGCATTAGTCCAATATTTACAGTGAGGCTACATAATCAAGGCAAACCAAAGTTGTCAATTGGAGTGTCATAGAAATATATGAGCGTTTTTACTGCCACGTCAAATCGAGGTTTTGGCTGAGACAGGAGAAACTGAAAATACGTTACTGCCAAGCATCAACCTAGTTTCCGCGGCTACAAATGTTTCAGTCGCAATAGATTTCACACATTTCCTGAGCTAACCTTGGCTGAGTTATTTAACGTGGCTAGTCAGCTTGCTATCTGACAAGCCAACAAACCACCAGACCAGTGCTATAGGTTGCTTGCGAGATAGCCTTGTCGAGATAGCCGGCCGGTCACTTTAAAAGTAACAGTGACACATATTTTAAGGTCATTTCGAAACCATAGGAATGAACCAACGGTATAAGTTGAAATATATTCAATTTTGTATGTTGCTGTGCCATAAATATATCAAGTAAGGTGGGAGATTTCTAAACTCGTTATTGTGGGGTAGCATTTTATTCTATGATGTACTAACACATTGGAGATTTATAATTCAGCCGTTATAACTATCATCGCTATCGCAGCACGGAGGGTGAACATTAGTAGTATTGCAATCGATACTCCGGACAGACGAGTATTGTATTTCTGAGAAAGCTTGTTTTAAACACACAAGACGTTACATGTTACCATCATTGACTACGACATTACAACAATATTTATTTGCACCGTGTTCATTCACTGCAGATTTTCATCATTTACACCCAGAACAAGGGTGGCTAGCTAACGTGTTAGCACGAAAGCTAGATGCTAACTCAGATAAACGTCATCCACAGTGGCTAGGTAGTTAGCTTAGCTCGCAATAGCTAACTTAGCCTAACTAGCGAACGCTAGCTTTTCCTTACACTAGAAAAGTCTGTAGAGTAGCTGGCAACGCCGTAGTTACAATTAAGTGATTGAGACGGAAACACACAGTTTACCAAGCAGTTTAACCATTCATTCATCAACATACCTGCAGGTGCTCCTGAAAGCGGATAGGCAGGATCTGAGCCATGGCGGTTCCTCTTACTCTCCTCCTGTTTCTTCTAACGCTAACAAACTACGGCTTCTTCTCTCAGATCCTAGCCGGACAGCCAGGGAACGGCTACTCTAAAGTCCAAATGAATTAATTCTTAGTATTGCTTAAAACGTGTTGTCGGTGTGATGGTGATTTTATTCGTCCTTTAACTGTTTACTTGCGAGCTTCCCCTGGCTAATGACTGGCTGCCGCTACACCGACTCCCTGGACCTGCAATGGCGGTGGAGGTTGGTCAGCAGAGAAAACATCCCGGAAATGGAAGTGCACTTACTGAGGCGGATGAATATCGACTCACACTTTTTAAAAAGTACAACCTCTCGTATACATTTACCATTTCATTCGCATATTTTCAGTTTTACATATTATCTTTAAAATTTCGACCAGGGACAATGTATTTCTGAAATAAAAGATAAAATGAGGGATGTGAAAAATGGCACTATTTCTTTCTCCTCGCCCTTTGATTTTTGCCACATCATTCGTCTTTGTGAATTAACGTCAGTTCTACGTATTGTACACTTGTTCCGCTCAGCCAATCAGAGCACTCTGCGCACAGCCCAGAAATTCAACTTTTTCAAGCCTCGAAGAAATAGCCTGTTCTCTATACAACAACATTTATGCATTGAAATTAAGTCTTCTGTGCTCCCAGTGGCTAATAATATGCTAATAATAAAGTGATACTTTGTTGACTCTACTAGGGAAGATCTCTTTTCACTTGCTCCTGTTTCTTTTGTTACAAATTACTTGATACATAAGTACATAATTGTGTATTCAGAATAGGGCAGTTTATGGAAGCAACCTTTACCTATTCTCATAAACGGTTGTGGCACTAATTGATAATTGATAATATCAATGTCAAACCTTTTGAATGTTCATAAACACGTGTGCGTGTGTGAAAGGAGGAGGGGGGTTAAGAATGCCTGGGCAAGGCTGGCTTTGAAAGCGTGGACTGGAGAAGTGAGCAATTATCACTTTCCCATGTGCTCGGTGGAATAATGCGTTTTAGTGGGCAACTTCCGTGTGTGCATGTGTGTAACTTGTGCGTGTGTGTATGTGTGGGGCGGGGGAGGGGGGTAGGGGGGGTCTGTCTGTCTGTCTGTGTCTGTGTGTAAGAGGGTCTTTGGGTATGTGTTCAGGTCTGAGTAAATAAAAGAAAAAAACAATAATTCCACTACATGTGTTAACACTGTCCTGCCAGGTGGCTAACAGGGCTAATTCTTCATGGGCTCGGGTGGAATCCGTACCACCCCTCTTTTTGTCCTAGACTGTATATTCAACCGTTCACAGCTTGCAAGCAAATCAAAATATGCTTACACAAATACTTCCTGAGAACTGAATCATCCCTCTTACACCAGGGTGTTTGAGTGCATTTTTTATTGGTCAGCAGGGCTCCAGCCTGTCTAGTAGCAATGGTTTAAACATCAGTTATGTTATAAGCCTATCCTTTCTTCAAATGATAGAAATGGGAGACAACAAATTAGATGCCGTAAAGAGACCTGTTATTTCAAATGATTCCTGACAATACCATAAACATGCCTGGTCTCAAATAACAACATTTCTGTCATGATAATCTGAGAAATCTTCATATTTTAGCAAATAAGCACCTGTCTGGAATAAATGCCTGGTCCAAAAAATAGTATGTAGGTAATGTAGGTAGTTAGGTGACAAAACAGCATCAGAACATGCCTCACACAGCCATAACATTACTGAATCATGCATTTGTATCTTGTAATATGTGGCCTTATGTACTTTTACGCAGATAAATGCAATATTTAAAGTGTGATAAAATAAAGCAAATAAATACCCCGGCTACTATTAGATGGTTATGGTTTTTAATAATGATGCCTTTCCAAAAGGTTTGTCAGCAGAATTTGTCTATTCTTGTCAGTATCGTGCAATGTTATGACTCTGTTGGGTGGAGTGTGCGCCCCAGTGATCATTTCCCCTTTTTACGTCCACAATTTCTGTTGGCACAGGATGTAACATTATTGCTCAATTTAAAACTGCAAGTTGGGAAAGCTGTCCCTGCAACTTGACAGTGGAGCTGACCTCTTAGCAGGGATACCAATATCTGCTGAGCCAGCATCTGCCTATGGCTTCTGAAGAATGGAGTGGTCATATTAGTCAATCACACACCATGTTGACTGGGGAAAAGTTTAGGTTCCTAAACTTTTTCCTGCAAAGGTTGGCCAAGTAGAGGCGCTTTAGACTGCAGACTCCTATTTCAAACATTTTTTGTCCCAAGAAATCCCATCCGAGAAGATTATTGTTGTTTGTCTGTACAGTAGGTGGGAAGATAACTGCGGGAAAAGCGAAACCTCTGACCAAAATAGTCCTTTTTATACATTCTTTCATTGTGCTAACCTCCACTGAAAAAAGTAAGAATAGAATTGGGACGAGCTCATTTTAAAGGAATTGGTTTGGAGATGACAGCCAAATCAATGAACCAGGTTAGTGCCTCCTTGAAAGGAAAATTCACTTTTTTTTTCACTATTTTTATCCACTGGATTGTTCAGTTTCTGGTTTTTGAACATGAACAAGTCTATCCCAAATTTTATTCAGGTGTAAAAGCTCAAAAACATTCTGGCAGTCCACAACATCAGCCTCTCACCCATTGTCAGCGGAGCAGCTCAAAAGTGTATCCGTTCATAACATCATAGGACTCATTCACACAAACTGCATATAGCTCTTTGTCAGGCGAAAGCCCCATATGTCTCCAAAATGTCAACTTTTGAGGAACTAAGAAAACAGCCTTGTTTGTAGCTTGACAGCAATGCATTTTGAAGTTCATCTAATGGGTTGGCAAAAGGTTTCCGAAACCAAAGGGTTGTAGAATGTTATCAACCCATAGAGGACCATGTAATCCTTCAATTGAAGATAAAACAAGAAAATCAGGAAAATTGTATTATGAGGTTTCCATCTAACAACAATGATAATGCATTTATACACAGAGAACTTGTCCCTTTGTGGTTTCACATTATCATTAGCAGATTACAATTCATGTTCAATTTATCATACTATCAAGAACATGCAAGCAATGTTTTTAAATTTGGCTGAAAATGCAGGGAAATGATGTTGAAATTCTCCATTCCTGAAAGATAATGCAATCTGTGGTTGTTTTTATTTTTCATAGTTTCTGTGCTGTCATAGTAATGCATTGTAATTGTCCCAATGGTGTCAGCTTGGGAACTACTGGACACATCTGGATTGTGGTCCGTCCAGCAGGATCCTCTTGCCTCTTGCTCTACTCAAAAAAACAGACTGAAGCATTTCATAATCAGATGTTAAGGGGAAGAGTTGGGTGTAAGGGCAAATGCATGAAAAGCATGTATGTAGCATGTATTGACAAGGTGATAATCATCTTAATGTGATCTTTATGATCTTGGTTGATACATATTTAGTTAAAATAACTCATAACCAACATTTATAACCCATTTTTCCTATGTACCTTCCCTTAACTGCAAGGACTTGTTACCTGTTAAATCTTACCACAATTCATATAGAACTGGGGGATGCTACACATCTAAAATCTTAATTAGTATTACAGGAACATCTGCTCTTAGCACATAAAAACAACCCCATAAAACAATAATACATTTTGACTGCTGAACACAAGTAGTGCAATAGCATTTTGGAGCAAACAGTTATGAATGAATAATTGAATAATTGTTTTTTTTGCTATTCCAGAGCATAGATTAAGAGGTTTCAGAAGAGGCCAGTTACTGCTGAAGCTGAAGGAGGAAAACAGAGAACATAAACAGCAATTCCCCAATTCTTTCTCCCCAAGACAGAAGTTTATTCTCCCACCCTGGGACCCAATCTAATAAAAAAATATTATGGGTATCAACCAGAACCATATATTTTGTTTCCTGACCTACAGTTTCAGGAGCGAAGGGTGTAGTGGACGGCTCCCTGAATAGACCATTCACGCTGCCGTTGCCATGGATTCAGAGACCCAGGAAACACGAGACACAGTCGCTCACAGAGAAGCCATGTGTGTCATGATAAAAGAGTGGCCTTCGGACTCTGCTGCGAGGATGTCACAGGCTGAGATTAGCCTCAGGCTCCATGCAAACCAAGGGCAGCGCTGTTTCACTCTGCAGCCTTTGCCCTTGTCAATTCCTGTAGCCGTTCCAATACGATGCCTCCTTCTCCATTTACGGTAGCTCAGACGCTGCAGCACCAGGAAGAGTCAAGTGAGGTCCAGCACGGATCAGTGCAGCACCAAAACCATGGCTGGTCTGCAGTAGGCTATGTGTAGCAATTGAGATGAGATGAGGCTTACAAAAAGGTAACTGTCCCCTTTACGGATTTGTGACCGTTAGGAGTCTGTGCTTTGGCAAGGTTTTAGGCACAGATGGGAGCTCTGTGTCTTCCTGTGGCTGGGAGGATCTTGTCAGTGATAAAAAACGGGGAGAGGGGCTGACACTGGGATCCGGAACTAGGATTGAGAAGTCCCATAGAAGCCCTATTGGCTTTTTGCCTGCTCTCTCTCTCTCCCTCTCTCTCTCTCTCTCTCTCTGTGTATGAGTCTCTCTCTCTTTCTCTCCCCACTCCACTATAAGAGAGCACAGGTGGGGGGAATGTCAACCTATTTTTGCAAAGCAAATATCATCACACACACACACACACACACACACACACACACTTTTTCTTTTGTCTGTCTGTGTTATTGGTCCTCCGTGGCTTTGCTATAAACAGTAAATATATAACCTCTTCAGTGGTATTGAGGTGGTAATAACACACTTTGTGAGTAATATAAACCTTGTCTCATTTTGCAGGTTCAGGTTCATTGAGCTCCTACTTCGACTTTGTCATGTGAGGATGGTAATGCCACATCTCGACTGTAATTTCTCAACCAGCATGCTTGCTGCCCTTTATGTGATGTTCAGATTGTCCTAAAAAATAGTCTATGTGCCAAGTGAAAATGGAATACATGGTTCTCTAATGCTAAATGAAAAGGAGTCATAGAGCCAACATAATTATTGAACAAATTACCTCAATTCACCATTTTCATGCCCTTTTCACATTCCCCTTCAAAGACATGTTGTGTATTGTAGCCTAACCTTTGAACAGTTCAGGTGAAGTTACTAATTGACTGTGTGTGGACATGTTAATATAACCGGTACTCTTTGCTCCCTGCAAGCAGGAAGAGGAATAGTTAAGAGAGACACTGGTCACTGGACACGCACACCGCTCTAATGGGCAACCAATAAAGTCAAATCATTATGGTCTAAAGACCTGGCTTGAGAATTTATGAAGTTTAGGCCTAACTTTCATTCTGTGTAACTGGTTAAAGTATCTTTGTACATTTGCATATCACTTAAATGTATGAACCAGCAACCTTCATTGTGCTGAAAAATATCCCTCTGGACCTTTTTTAATATAATGGTGATGTTTTTCTAATATGATGCTAGATTTAATTTTTCCAATGTTGGCTAATATTACTTAGACGAATAGTCCAACCTTTTTCCAGGAAATATCAAATTGCAGCCTTCATGTACAGTACGAAATATCAAGTTGAGCTCAAAGGAATGGTAAAAAAAAAAGTGGTAAATAGGACTGGTGGACTGGTGGTCATGTTGCCTCTATGCCTAGATGTGACTTTTAGAGCACTGAAACATTGAAGCCATGTCAAGAAATGATGGTTAAACTGATGCCTACCACAACTTATGGCAAATAAATAAATTAAAACACCAATGTGATGCCTGATATTTTCTCTTCTCACAAAGAAGCTTTGTACCGGTTGATTTCTAAAATAAAATACCACCCACAAAAAACTCACAGTGTTTATTTTACACGACCCCCCAGATCAGAAGAGGGAGCTTACTAGGAGCACTTGAATGCAGCACATACAATTTTGGCGCGTGTAGCTGTCCAAGGTTCTGGAGAAAACCTTCTGGCTACTAAGTTAGTTAGCAAATCAAATGTTCAGTTGTAACTAACGCTAACAAACAAGCAAATAACGGATATATAACGGTCAAAGAAAACACATTACTTTAGTGCGGCTAGTTAAGGCGAAGACAGAGATACTACTGACAGAAATTAGCTAACGCTAGGCTAGCTAATGTTCGTTACGTTAATTAACGTTAGCTTGCTTGTTAGCTAACTTAGCTTGTTAGCTACGTTACGCAAGACAACGGAGTCACAGTAATGTAAGTTATCTTAGCTCACCAAAACTCTTTCGAGCTGACTTAACTATCACCTTTTGAAGCAATTAGTAGTTAGGTAGTACGAATCAGGATTACATCAGTTTATAAAGAGGTGTGCTTCTTTAACTTATGTGATGCATTTCTTCATGTATTCAGCGACTACTAGATTGGGTGAGCAACCTTTTCTCTGCAACTAACATGAGGAGAAATGAAAACCAGCCACCTAGGCCAACAGCAGGTTTGTTAAAAAGTTATAACCTTTTCCATTTCCATAATGCAATTAACTATGGTATCAGTCTTTTGTCCCCTAATAATTATAGTTTCTTATGGCGGTTGGGGTATTTCGTGTTCTATAATAAAACATTCTTGCCATACTTCATTGCCCGACCTGATGTACTGACTGATCTGCTATGTTCAGGATCTTAGTAGGGGACAGGACTGAAAGATTGGCACACATTGTCATGTGTTTTTCTGCTGTTTCCATCAGGCTGCCTCTCTGTGCCTCTCTTTAACCAGAAGAAAAGAAACAGAATGCCTCTGACATCTACTCCCTCAGAGAATGAATTCTTTTCCCGCAATGAATACATGCCAACCACCAGCTCAGCTTCATCTAACCAAGCAGCAGGTGAACTATTCAGTCAAGCTATATCTATTTCAGTCACTAGGTGGCAGTGCGCACAAAGCAAAAAATAAGTAATAAAGTAATTGTGCCAGTAATTGTTTGAGATCATTTTACCATATAAAGTGACCTCCAGCAGAGCTTCTGTACTGCTTGAAATGTTAACAGCTTAGACCATGCTGAAATCAAGGACAATATTGTACGTCAGTAACAAACACAAGGAAGACAGTGAGAGTAGATTTGGCAGATATGTAATGTGTGGTTTGTGGAAAATACTATATAATTTGAAGCTTGTTTTCAATTTTCATTTTTAGTGGTGTCAGCTTCAGACTTTGCTTGGGTCTTTGCTTATCAGTGTTCATGATGCACTTGAAAAGGTCTGCACTGATATGCCATTCAAAAGTGAATTGATGTATTTTTCATGTTTTCACCAATCTCCTCTCAAACTCAAAAGACATGTCCACTGAACAAGCCTACCAATCTGGATTTTATTAGAGCTTGTTTCATGACAATATACAGTATATATCTAATATGGTGGCATATAACCTGTATTTATAAATGTACTTTTTGTTGTTTCTGTTCCCTGTGAGATAGTACATACTAGAGACACTTTCCACAGTGATAGTTTTGCTGTTACAAGGTCCATGACCCTATTTGTCCTGATAGGCCTGATTTTGCCTATTTTTAAGGGTCAAATAAAAACTTTAAAAGGTCTTAATTTTCAAACTATCAGGAAATTTGACCTACATTCACCTAACTGATCAAATATCCAGATCAGTTTGCTCTACAAATAAGCTTCTGGGACTTAAAAGTCCACCTTGATGAATTGTTTGTTGTGTGACTTTTCTTTGTCAAAAACACATTTTAACGTTTTCCTGTGAATTTTCAGGAAGCAGTTGTTGATCTAGTTTGACACAAACTGCATTACAGTTTGTCCAGTCATCTTTGCACAAAGGTTTATCAGGGTCCAGACACCATGTTTCTCAAGCCGTTTTCAAATCAACTTGTAGGAAAAACCACAAATGCAAAACATTGATATTGCTGTATCTAGCAGACCAAGTGTTGAAATGAGATACACATGCTCCACATTAGAGTAATATTTTAAATTTGGTTATGAGTGGTGCATGTGGGCCTCCCCTATCATGTATTTGCTTATAATTCAAAGACAATATAAACTATACACCATGAAACCTGGTGGAACATGTCTATTTTGCGCATACATACCAAATTTCAATCCAAACAGATTTGGCCAGAGGCACTTTCTGTGTATAGCCAATGTGTAAAGCAAATACAAACATGGATGTGGATATGAATAACAGGCCATCAAGTCGGTGCTATGCATTGTCATGTGAAGATGGTTTGAAATAACACCTTGAGAGGCTCTGTATTTCTTTACAGACACTAGAACCATTACCCGCTATTCTTAAGTACCTTCCCTTCTGAGAATGTACCTTTCCTCAGGTACATATGGATGTTACCAGGCCTCAGGTCCCCCTGCCAGTGCCAGCGCTCCTCAGAGCCACCAGTGGAACAGGCAGGGAAACCCACAGTCTAATCAGCCCCAACAGTATGGCAGCAACAGACCTGCCCCTGGACCCGCCCCTACAATGAGAGCCTATACACCTCTACCACATCCATACAAAGCTGGAAACACAAGGTATGTTGGATTGACTGACTAATAGTATGGCAGTCACTGTTTTGAGCCATTTGTCACGATTCATGTCAACATATTGTAGCAACCCTGTTCAAATATGTGATGTGATTATGCTTACTGTCAGTTATGGCCAGTTATGGGAGTTTATTTGCGAGTTTGTACCTCTCACCTGCTGTCTGCCAATCACCAGTGTTAGGGTGCTGAGTGTTCCTGTTGTTGGTTAGAGGCAGGGGGAGGCGGGTCAAGGAAGTAGGTTATTAGGACTTCTTGTTGTTGTTCCAGGTCTCGGCCCTGTCCTAAAAAAAAAAGCAAGGTTGTCTGGGAGAGCTTTTGTACAGCATGGTTACGGCCGACAGTAACCAAAGTTTAGCCAAATAAATGCACTGAATTGTAGATCGGTCCTTGACGGGACGCTACAATATGAAAAATAAGGTTTTTCAAGGTATGTGACAGTGTCCAAAATAAACTTTAAATAAACCTGCCAAGAATATTTTTACTGGGTAAAATGATAATAGTAATAACAGACACACACACAGACTCTGTTGAATGTTTTTCACATTTTGATGTTAATCCTAAATAACATTAGGCAAGCAGCCAAGAAACAGGAGGAAAAGTTTACAGAAGTATGGACGCCCCCGCTTTCTGTAGAACCAGTGTGACAGGAAGCCAATCAGGAGCCTGTTTGATACAGAGCTGTTGTTGTGCCTTGATTTGATTTGCTCACGGTGAGAGTGTCCAATGGCCAGCAGGGACAGAGTTTAAGAATAGGCAAAGACTATATATATATAACCGAGACATTCAAATGTTATTGTCTGAAAAAGTTATCGCCTTTATTGATTTATGAGTTAAATGTTTACTGACATCTGGTGCTTGGATCCTGATATGTGAAAATAGGAGATTTATTTTCATTTTCAGTTCTCAGATGGGACAACCCAACAACCCAGTGAGACAACAGGACTCCAGGACCAATGTGAACTCCAGACAGAGCACTTATCAAACCCCCTACAACAGTGGGAGTACACAAAGCAAGCCTGCACCCCATAGTGGTTTCTCTCAAATGGGTCAGCAGTCAACTTACAGACAGGCCAATCTTCCGAAGCACCAGTATTCCCAACAGGCTAGGCCTCCGCCCCCGCCTCTCCCACCACCCAGCAGGCCTTCTGCTCCTGCAGCCCAGCCACAAAACACCTCCTGGAAATTTACATGCACTAACAACTCTGGGCCACAGAGAAACAGCAGCACCTTTCACCCTCAGATTGTGCCCCAAACTCAAGCTCAGGTGAGAAAATTGACTACTATTTTAATTCAACTGATGGTCGAGAATGTATAGAACTTTATGGAAATTGTACAATTATTTACAAATGTAATAGTAGAATTATTTATTATATGGTTAGTAATCAGTGCAGCATTTTTTTCTTTGTTTATTGAGCTTAACAGACACCACCGGCATTTCAGATCAAGCCGGCCATTGAAAACTCACTGAGGATCCTGACTGCAGTTATTGATGGCATGAGACACTGGAGCCAGTTCAAAGACAAAGCCCCGTTCTTATTTGAGATATTTGGTCAGTTGTTTATGAGTTTCCGTGTCTAATATGTACTCTTTCGTATCTTTACACGCTATTATTCTGACAGACTGTGCTCTTCCCTCAGCTACTCTGGACTCTGCGGTCACGTTGGGTTCTCACGGAGCCAAGAACTTCCTCATGAGAGACGGGAAGGAGGTTGTGCAGTGTGTCTTCTATGAAAATGTGAGTAAGGAAAAAACACTTCCCCTTAAGAAGGAAATTCAAATGAAGCAGGCTGTATGTGTCTTGAGTTTATCAGAGGACAACATGAAATTGCTCGCTCTAACTTTCTCTAAACTTCCTCAACTTCCTCAGTGATCCCTTGTGTTGTTGCAATCACAGCACGGTAAAGGAGATGAGTCTCTCCATGTGGGTTACACCGCTGTATCGGGCCTACATGGCCTTTAATTAAGAAATAGGATAGCGGTCAGTCGGTGTTGTGCAATTTGTTTGACTACGCATTTATTGTATAATTACTATTGTAAATACTGCACTGGTTGTCTATGGGAAGCCCTTAACCTGAATCGAATGCTACATTTTGATCGGATTCCATACAAATGCATAAATATGTTATCATTATCGGGGGTTTCAATTAAAATTTTTAGTGTTCCATGATCTAAATGCTGTTTCAGAAGCTTGTCAACCCCTGTAAGTATGGGGGAAACACTGAATACTTGGATTTTTTGTTATGAAAGTTTTTTGTTGTTGTGAAATTGTGAAAATTAAAAATATTGAATACTGGCACAAAATATCAGCTATCAGAAGTTTCAATCAAAAAAATATTAGTATTTGAATCTGCCTGCAAAAACCCATATTGGTCAAACCCTATTTTCCATGTCTTCTTGCTATCCTGTATGTGACCAAGTTCTGCCTCTTGTCCAACAGGAGCAGGAACTGCCCCGTCTGATCCGTGGGCAGGTTCACCGCTGCGTGGGCAACTATGACCGCAGCAGAGATATCCTTTCATGTGTGTCGGTCAGGCCCGGCCTGCCCTCGGAGCAGAGGAACGCCCAGGAGGCTGTCAAAGCCTGTGATGTAGAGATGAGGGCTCTGGTCAAATCACTCAGCGAAGACTGAACATGAATGGCTGTCTTGAGCAGTAAGGAGATGAATAGAAGTGTTACACTACAGTATTGGATCATAATTGTTATGGGTATAAGTCCCAATAGTTTTACAGAGCATGTTCAAGTTATAAATACAATTTCTGACCTGTAAGGGGCGCCATTGTCATGAGTTTGTTGTATACAACAAAGTATGCTTGTGCTTTACAGTTACAAAAATTTTTTGAGTTGCATGTTCTGGCTCAGAAGTTAATGTATTTATTTGTGAAAATTAAAAAAATGCTAACAGAAGAAGACCTTGTTAATGTACTCAACTAAAAATAAGGTGTCTCTTTTTGTCAGTTATGAAATATTTTATTACAAAGAAAATTCACAGAACAGCAAACATTGTTAAGAGGTTAATTCAGGTAAAGCAAACACGTTGATGAGGTAATATCTCAAAATATATCTTTGAAAAACGGGGCAGTTTAGGATGACATGTGAGATCACGTACAGTTAGTTTATTTACAGTCAAACATCACAATGGAAAAACCAATACTTCTACTCTACGAAAACAGAGCTTCACCAGTGCTGAGACTTGACACACAATGGTTCAACAAATAGGGGAATAAGTCCAGTGCAGTAATGCCAGTCATTCCCACAGTCAAGCACAGTATGAGGTCCAATACAATACCAACATTTCTTTCCTCACCTGCTTTCAAAACATATGGCAACATAATCACAGTCATTTTCAATGTCAGGACATTTCATTATGGTAACCTAAATTTTGGCAATATTTAACGTTCAACCCATTTGCAAAATCCAACCCATTATTCAAGACTTATACGCACATAAACACTCACTAGAAAAGGGAGTCTAGATTGATGAAATTGGCAGTGTACAGGGACAGTATGTGGGGAAGTACACATTTTGTCCTTGGAACATGACAGGAATGGTGCCAACTCTTAAAAGGAGACGTGGGTTGACGAAAACACACTAACACATTAGCTTATCTGAAGAGCTAATTATTTTTAGCCATGTTTCACACATAATGTGAATAATGTGTCAGCTGAACAGAGATAACCCAAGGCGAAGTTCAATTTGTACAGCTCCCAGCTCTGCCACTCAAAATCTAAATCACATAAGACAGGGATGCCAAGAATTAATCCGTTAGCTGGATGTCACAACCTTTTAATATAGCGATTCGAGTGATTTACCTCTTCTGGATAATTGGCAAAACGTGTCAGGGCATAATTGAACATAAGTACATTGCTTTCTTTCATTCCTTCTCTCTGCCATTACCTTCAAAGATTAGAAGACATTCAAGTCTTTTTTCTTCCAGAACATTTTCTCAAGTTCATGAGATCATACTGCACCAAGTACAGGAGAAACACTTTACCACTGACAGGAAAAAATTTAATGGAAAATTATATTAAAACACTTTACACTATAAGATCCACAGTTTTTCAGCAGAAGAAGATGATAACCTGATAATCGTATTAAACACTTGTCTTGGTTATGTTAAAAGGCACAAGTTGGTCTGGTAAGATCACATTTAAAATCTAGATCAATTGTTCTACCATTAGCAAAGCCCAACTTATCATGCATTTTTGACAATATTCCTACATCTCCCTGCCTTTTGCTTGATTCAATTTTGTCCTGAATTAGAGTGTTTAGTATTATGCGTTGTAGACACCAAAAGAAAAATTGCTTAGGTTTAACAAGCGAATCGTATCACACTAAGAAATCTGGGGGAAAGGTTGACGAAAGGATCCATTATCCCAACATTACATTTATGACAACATTGCCCTGAAACCTCTACTTTTGACAACTACCATATCTGTTATGATTCACTTCCTTGTTAGGAGAAAGATGTCCATTTGTCTTCCAGGCAGGTCGGATGCTGTGTGTATGGTCCTTTTCTTCTTTATAGTAACTGATGACACTGGTGCCTTTGAATGCTAATACTTCTTCTGGACTCCAGATCGTTCACTGCCTGGTCAAAAGACTCCAAGAGAGAAAGGTCTGAATATCCAAAATCCTTCAAAATTCCAAAGTCCCCATTTTAATGTGTTATTTTATATCCAACTTCATACCTCAAACCTCAGCTCTTTGAAATCCAGATCATATTTACAGTCCAAACGCCGCAGCACAGTACATAGTCACTAGTTGCTACTGCTTGAGAATTGAGACGCATGGGTCTGGATCCATTAACGTCCTCAATCTGTGGCCATGCCAAGTGGCTCTCTTGTCTCTAATGTTCTTCAGAGCCACTAGCTGAACCACATATTTGATGGGTCAGTTCATACTGCCACATAATCTCATGCTTCCCACTCTCCTTATGCAGACAACGTCCTGTCTGTTTTGGAATGTTACATACGTCGACCACTCTTCTTACCCACAAAAAACCCTTTGATATTTAGTAAGTAGTTGTTATGCATTTTCAAAGTCTACACTTTGCAATAGTGATAGGAATGTTTGTATTAATTTCGTTTAATCATGTGAAATAAGGGTGATGTCATCAGTCCTTGCATCCTCTGACATTTCCAGAACAGATATGTTGTAAAATGTCAAACTGTGGAAAAGATTCCTGAAATCATAATAATGATGGATTCGAGGGGGACAAAAAAATCACACAACAATTGTGTATTATTGTAACATAAAACATTCCATTCAAATGAATTGAATTAATCAGATAAAAGATGCAGGAAGACAGTGTATGTTGTTCAGTAATCACTGAGTGGGTCTTCTCAAACAGCATCATCTTTAAAAAATGGGATGCAGGCGTCTCTCCATGACATCAAGCACGGATTAGAAAGAGTCGCCAGGGAGGAAATACCAGGGATCAATTCAATGCACTATAAGAGAGTGGGCAAAGGGGTGGGGGACAGCTGCTCCTTTGGTGCATATTTGGCAAAAAAGGGCAAGAAGAGAGTGAGCATAACTCCTACAATAGCCAGCATGTAGCCCCAGCCGATCTGGCACTCGCCGGCGTAGTAGATGTCCGAGTCCCCGCAGAAGGACCTGACCAGGGTGGAGTTTAGGCCGAAGGGGTACACCAGCAGACCAGAACCCATGATGAACACTGCAGGGGAAGACAGAAGAGGAACTGGGTCAGATAAAAAAGAAACTGTAGCCTACAGTACATTCACACAGGCTGTTGGAGGAAAGGGTTAATGATGAGGATGATAATGTGGAAGCTCAACTCTACCTAAAATATATCCAGCTTCTCCTACAAGTACGCCTCTCTTTCAAATGTCCTCATGTCTTGGTCTACATGCAGTTTTCCTGGTGTCTTTACTGAAAAGCCACTTGGTGGCAGTAGAGGTTTTGCAGGAAAAGCTAACAGTCTGACCCAGAGTCAAGTGTGTAATTTAGATACTTCACCAGTGCTACCTCCATTTGCACTCTGAATATATTCCGGGCTTGTGATTTATTGCCTTATGATACATATATGAAAATAAATCACAACCTTGACAGTTTCTCAAGTCATTCCACAATTGCGGAACAGGGCTTTTTATGTATTGAAAAACAAAGGTGCTTGATGACCTGTAATTGACAGAGCCTTCTAATGCAAAGTGAATCATGTCTCCCTAAATCCATTAGTGCTCCTCATTCCAAAACTCAAGGGCTTGGGGGAAAAAAAACAAAAACAGAAGCTCGCTTGGCACTTCTGCGGCGATCAGCTTTCCCAGACAGTATCCTCTGTGCCCATGCAGTCAGAGAGTGGCTCACTTTTACAAATTGAGTCAAGTCTGCCTGCCGTGCTGCCAAGCAGTTATCGACTGCGCTACAGAGTATCAATGCTGCTCTTAGTCATTCAGAGTGCCGGTTGGATTTCCATTACAATGCCAGGTGTCATAGTTGTTTTAGGTTTGGGGAGGTGGGGTTACTGGAAGAGCTTGAACTTGTGGTAGCGAGTAGTTGTCTGGAAAACACAACAAACATATCTTTTGTTACGCTGTATTGATTCCAGGAGACATCAGCTCTCCTACTTTCAAGGGCAGCGTTGCATGGTCGATGTAACGCAACGCTCAAGCGAGAGATACAACGCAATAGCTGAACAAGTATCAAATCAATGGTCTGTGTAGGCAGTGAAGGAGAGGAGGGTGAGGAGGGGTGCAGGAAGCTTTCTTTGATGTTCTGGTCGGACGCTGGGGGCTTTGGGATAGACTGCAGAGAAGAGAGGAGCAGAATGAGGTGTGGAGAGTGGTATCTCCAGAGGGGGGTTCGTCTAGACTAGCCTGCCCTAGAGTCTCTCCATGGAGTTCACTGAAGTTGTCTGACTCTCAGTCTTGTGTATCCCAGCCCAGTGCCCAGCCCTCCCAGCTCTCAGAATGGCCCCGTGTTTTATCTGCAGGGGCCCGGCGCCTCAAAGCTCACTGGCTAACGACACTTTAATGACCTTCTTTATCAAACTATCGCTTTTGTGGAAGGCGCACAAAGACACAGGTGTGTGCTTGCCGTCCGTGGCCCGTTCCCTCCCACACAGAAATGATGGCATTTAAAGCAAATCTTGACACACACCTCCCTGAATGGATAAATAATGAACACAGCAGACTCCAAAATAGTCAATACAGAAATTAAATTAAAGCAGTGGTCTCTAACAAGTGGCAGGTAAGCGATGTGAGGGCTGGATTTTATCAACACGAGCAGGAGGGGATGCAGGGCAGTTGTTGTCTGGATCAGATAAGCTGCAGCTCAGGTTCACTGGATCTCTTAATGGGAGCAGAACTGTTGAAAAATAGTAAAAATCAACCTCATGTCAGAGCTGAAAACTCCATATGGATCAATTGTATTCTTTCTATCTTAATGTAAAACAATGAGAGGGATTAAACCAATGGAAGTGCATTCACACGTCTGAATGACCTAATGCGTGACGGCATGCATTGCATACCATACATTCATAGCATGCATTTGCATAATAATGAGGTCTCTGCTCTTCAAGTTTACATGTGGTCAACCTTTATGTAAGGTAAAGTAAAAGGTGAAACTGCACTCTAGTTTTCTATACAGGACCCATGATGGGCGGGGACGGACAAGCTCAGTTTCGTGAAAACAGGGTCTTACACAGCCCAGCGGTCTAATCCTATGGGGAATGGACAGTGCGATGAAAGGGGCTGATATGACACCATGCAGGGAGACTGAAACCTCAAAGCATTCATTACTCCTGCAACCAGGAGACACACTGCGTTTGTCTATGCGTGTGCACTCCCATTTGACATGGCACACTGAATGCTTCATGTTTTATTGACATCACTGGGTAAGATAATAAACGGATGACCATGCAGGTGTTTATTCAGGATGGTGATAACTGGGGAGAGCTGCTGATATCACATGGAATATCCAGTAAGGCAGCTGACATTATTGTTAATGAACTGCAAACACCAACTGAGCCACCATTGAAACTTGAAGACCTCCAACTTGAAAAAATTCACCAAGCATTACCTAAACCAACAGGGGTAATTATGTCTCAGCACCCAGGACTGTCCAGCCGATGCACATTCATCAGGACAGGGAAGTGTTAAAACCACTGTTGGGTGACAGGTACGGCACTAATCAACTCTGTTAGACACCAGGAATTGCCATTAAAATGCAATTACGGGGATTTTAAAGAGCCGTCTACACAATAGCCACCGGGCAGTAAAAAGCATTCAGCGCCTCCATCATTTCCCTCCTGCCTCCTAATAGACACAGCTTGCAAGCCCCAATCAACAGCTTGCATTGTGGGAGTTCAGATAGGGAGGAAAGTAGTCTCGCTTGGCCAGACCTTTCTCCACAGTAAGGAGGAAAGTAGAGGTGTGGAGAGAGTGAGTGCTGTCAACCCCAATCAGGTGGGACTGCTGAGTGCTGCTGAGTGCATGAGGCTATCATAATGGCGCAGAGATGATGGGGCAGTGAATAATGGAGAGACCTCAGGTTAGCTGGCCGCTAATATGTCCCAGATTCATATCCCACACACACAAGTCCCAAAGAAGGGGTTACAATCTGTCAAGGGGTGTGTTTATTCACAGGAAAGACGGCAATAACGACAACATACAGCAGTTTCTCAGATATTTAAATTTCATTGACCAGTACCATACATTATTATATTATATAAGCAAAATATATGAACACGTGTTAACAAGCAGAAATGGTTATTTTTGGCTTTTGTTGCCCCAGTACATATGTAAATATGATATGGATAAAGTATGGAAAACACCTCTAGTCAAATGGAGACAAATGCAGAAGGGACAATAGCAATATCAGTTTTTGCTGCTTCTCTGTCTGTCTGCATGCAACCACTGCACAATCAACCTGAAGTGGTAAATGCCAGTAAAACACCCTCAAAAAACAGGGCCAATCAATTCACCAATATCATGCTGTTTTAGCACGTTCTGTGTGATTGCACTCAGGCTGCATGATCCTGAGCCTCTCAAATTCATCTTTCATTCGTATTTTCAGCATTTGACATCCTTGAAGTCTGCAATCCTTGAAAAAAACATTCTTGCATTACTCACAGCTGGTTATTATTTCTTATGACTGACAACTTGTTTGAATGCACACTTCAGCAGCTTTGAAGTGCACTCAGACCTCAGATTCGGGGAGTAAAATATCGATTTGGAAAGGCGTAGCAGCCAGGAGCATTTCAAGAGCACTAGATTTCATTGTTCATCAGATTCGGCCTGTTTTCACAGGTAGCTGCAAGGCTGTGGATGCTTTGTGTGGGATAATGAATAGCGAATGCCCTTGTGTGTTTGTTTCTCTCGTCTTTGCGTGGACGTTTTCGTGTGTGCATCACAGGCAGGGGTGGAAGCAGCAAAATGAAATAAACCGGAGGAGAAAGCGTCGCACCACCTGCCAAAGTCTCAGCGCAGGTTTAACTAAATTAACCTTGAATCCCTTCCTCTCCTCCCCTGACTGCTCACCTCTCTGTGATCTAGCGAGAGATGGAAAGTTGCTCCCAGCGAGGGAGAAACAGAGGTTCAGAGCAGTGAGGATGAGAGGGAGATTGAATGGGGTTATGTGGCAGGACGGTGCGTGTGATGACCCGGCATCCATGCATGACGGTGCATCGTTTCATCGCTGAAATCATATAGGGTTGGCTAAGGTCTTCAGGCACACACACCACGCACACAGATCATAAGGTTGCTCAAGTTTCAATATCAATGCCTTGCGATGTGCCTCCTCTTTTCTATGTGTGGTTTCCTCCACCATCGGACCATATATTTATATGTATTAGTGCTTGATTTTTGTATTGATAATATTTTAGGATTGCCTCTTGTTTTTATTGAGGTTACTCTGGGTGGTATCTCTGTGTATTCTATTTTTATCTGTCTAGTACTCTCTACTAATTAGACTAGCACCTGTGTCCTAATGATTATTGATTATTATTGATGTATTTAAGGGAGTCGACATTTTGCTTTATACCCTGATAAAGACAGTGTTGCTCGAAACATTGTTTTTTTTAAGACAATAAAGAATTGTTCATCAGAGCTATGGGAGTGCAGCTACTATTTTTTACTTTGAATCTTTGTTCCTGCCCCCCACTAATACTGGTGTGCGTTTCTATTCTATCTATTTTGAATATCAATGCCTGAAATCAACTGTAGGAGTCTAGTAAAACAATGGTGAATCTTCTTGGTGGGGAATATCAAAAATCTGGTATAGTCTCAGTCATATCCTAGTCCTCGTATCTATCTGGTATTCCTACATTTCCTCCATCCCCCCTAGATGTTGCTAATTAAAGCTCCCATCCTGGGAGCCTCAAGGCCCCGTTCATTACAATGCCAAGACTTCTGCCTTGGATCAAACTCTATTACCACCCCACGCTGACTGCCGTAACTCTGTTAGCAATGGGGAGAGTTGAATTAGATTGAACTGGAAATGGGTGGCTCCCCTACATGCAGCTCTGTCTAATTCCTGCTTTGCCATGGTATGGTGTCATCAGTCTGTTTTGTTCCCTCTGGCTAACCATTATATATCCCCACTGCGCTGATTATTGTCACCCAGGCACAGACAGTAAGACGCCTGTCTAGACGAGTACCGCACAGTAAAGGCAGGTGTACGGTAGCATTGTATTGTTGAGTGTATTGAAGCTGAGTGATTCACTGTCTAAACAATAGGGTGCGGATAAACCTTGGTATGGATCATAGGGTGAATTTACGTTGTAGAAGTGTAGCTCGGCTCTCTAAGATGCTGCCTTTGTGCATTCTTTCAGGCAGGGCAGAAACTGTAAAGCATTTAATAACGACAGGCCAGCAAGAGAAAAGACACTGACATTGAAAAATAAGAAAGGACGGGTTATGCAATATATATTCAAGCCTTGCAGCCAGGGAGGGGAGGCTAGAATGTATTAGAATAGACTAATGTTGTGCTCCTTATCTTCTCTGACCTACAAGCCAGCCAGAGACCACCAGCTCTACCGGGAGAGAGCAGTAAGACATGTAAGATACAAAAACTCAGAGACGAGGCACAGACACACAGTGGCCCTTAGGGTGTTACCGGCATCGTCCGGGTGTCATCAGCACCCGGCGTTGACGCTCGCTCCTGAAAGCAACTTTCCATTTGGCCGCTGTCCAAATTGGGACATTATCTGCTGCTACTGTTCACTTCAAAGGCAGATGAAAGAACCCACACATTACACTGTGGCCATGTTGTTCCTTCGATTACACAGACGCCTTACATAACCACATACCTGTTTGATGTCACATTACCTGAATAACAAAGACATCCACACAGCAGCCAGAAGAGAAAAAACACACTATTTTTCACTTCTACCAAGGCTAATGCTTGCCTTTTTCCTGGTAAAGTTGGGGACGAATGCAAAACAACAACAGCGGATGTGTATAATAAATCTTTATTTGCCGACACAACGCTCATTTGTTTGTGTTGCCAGCGATGTTTGGCAGTGATGAAACACAGTGACATGAAACATATGCTGGGAAATGCTGAGAAATATTGCTTAATTACAGATGCAGGCCCAAAGCTATACATCAAAACTACTGTTTTTCTAAGGGTGCCTTCCTTCACCGTATTTTTTATCCTCTTCTCTCCCTTCCCCCTTTCATTTCATAAGCAAACGTTGTGCATGAATAGGACAGGTAAGTTGATTTCTGTCTTGTCCAGTGTAGACAATAGTAACCCATATTTAACCAGACAGGCTGATGTAAATAGGAACAGCCTGGGGGAGTAAAGAAGGAGTCCATAGTACACACACGTACACAGATACATGCATACACACACACATACACACACCACTGCCCAGGTCAACAGCAGTCTCTACTAGAGCAGTTGGGAATGTATTCACCCACCAATTAACAAGAAAGTCAGAAAGAAGTTTGTGGTTTAAACTGCGTTATTAAATCAATCTGTGTTTTTGCTGATGTGTGCTATTGGAAATGTGAGTGTGTGTGTGTGTGTGTGTGTCCGATAATGAAAACAGAATAAAGGGCAGTGGAGAAGTGTGGCGTGTCTCTAGGAAATTGCCTTTTCACCGGCCGCACACAGTGGAGTATTTCCATTTCCCTCTTTATCTACAGGCAGACGGTGATAGCGATGGATAACTTTTTGTCTGTCTCTCTCTCTCTCTCACACACACACACATACACATACACAAACACACACTTTTCTCCTCGGTGTCTGAGTGCAGGAGGAGGCTGAGTGTCCGCTGTCTGATTTAAAACATGGATGTGACCGTGCATTAAGGAGCGATAAGGGCATGACAGATGAATCTCAGTGGCACAGACAGCGCTGTGTTTGGACGGCAACAGATGGCCCACCAAAGTCTTCCGCTATGCGATGTGTTGCACATCCAAATGTACCATGAGTTTCTTCCTTCATTATGACCCCTCGGTGTGCTCCGGGAGAGGAACGGCAGCGTGGAAGATGAAAGTTTGGGAGTTGTCAGGAGTTGAGCTGTGCCAGCAATGCGTCTCCAGGTAGTCAGCTGGGACCTGGCGGAGCGTGGGCATAAACAGCAGGGACTCCATCCTAATGTGATGAGCTGTGCTGTAGTCTGCACACAGCCACGTTGATAATTAAGCTCAGTGCGCCTCTGGGAAATTATGCTAATGACGCTTCTCCGACTACCTACATTTCTTGAAACGTTTGGCTAGAGGTGATCACGTACGCAGCGGCAACTAAAACACGACTCCGTAATAAATGTGTCTGAAAAAAAAATTAAGAGAGCAAAAGGGATGGGGAGAGGGAATAGAGGAAGGAAGAGATGAGTTTTAAGCCATATGAGATTCAGGGAAACATTTTGGCAGAGCTACCTGTCATTGTTCATGTATTTTGCCTCCATTTTCATCAATGATTATTGTGCAAAGAAGAATGCAAGAGAGTGCATGTGTGTCTGTGCTCTGTTTTTGGGGCCATAGGATAGGAAATTCTCTTTTGTGGAGAAATGGTACCACACCAAGGTCTACAGGAAGGATACAGGGATGAAGGAGAAGAAATCAGTCTGTCCTGGTCCAGTCAGGAAGGACATGAGACAGAGACACAGTTATCCTCCACAGAATTATACTGAGACGGGGAGAAAAAGAAAGCGGCGAGAAATACTGATGCAGTTGAAGGTGAAGGAGGAGTGTTCGGCGTCTCAGCGAGGAGACGTGAAGATCAGGAGCCGGTGATGAGCAATAGCCGCTTCTATTCACTAAAAAGATTAAACGAGCAAATAACATCACCGGGGAAGAAAAAAAATTCAATTTGTTTGGTCCAGCCTGCTTTTTAGGCAGCACAAAGAGGTGAGGCGGACAAAGGGAGCGTGCTCAGAATGGCTACGACACCTGTTCTAAACTGCGGGGGGAATAGCTTGTCGGAACCTCGTGCGAAAGCGGCGTGTTAGAGGAGAAGATCACACCGGATTCAATGGACTGGTCCTCTGCTGGCTAAATGGAGGCAAAAACCTGTTGACCTTGAGAGCCAGGCAAAGAGAGATAAAAGAGTGAGAGAGGGAAGGAAGAGGGACAGAGAAGAGAGAGCCAATGAGGAAATAAAATACAGGGAGTCAGGAGAGATTAGCGGGGCGGTAAAATAGCTTCTACTATCTTTAGAGTGAGCGGGCCTGGCCATTCAGTGGTCAATCAGAGCTCAGTAATAGGTCTGTTTATCACTGAGTCATTCAGACGGCGCTCTGCTCATACAGAGTACTGCATGGGTGGTGAAGGCCACAGTCCAGAGCTTACTTTGCATGGGCATGGAAATCTTCTGTATATTCACATAGATGAATATACCGAAGTTGGACTTGTATAAACTTTAGATTAGATTAGATGATCAGGTGAAGCTTTAATGATTCCCTGTGGAGAAATTGGATGGTTGCAGCAGCAGAGAGAAGGAGATAGATAAGAACAGAGCAAATACAGAGTATTGGAGATAAGACAACAAGAAATTACAACAAGAGAATATATTGTGAATACTTCAACAGATAAAGGAATATAAATACAGCGCCATTGTTGATTTAAAGCATTGTGCAAGCATGACCAAACAATCCTTTTACAGCCTCAAAATAAACGTGTTAAACTCACGTTTAGTATTGTATCAAAAAGTCAAATAATTAATTTGAGAGTGAACATGTGTCTTCAATCCAATGACATAACATACATAAATCAAGAAGTGGGGTGCCACTGTTTCAACAAGGCTGTGCCTTCACCCAATTATAGATTGAGGCAAGAGAGACAAGAGAGAAAGAAAGAACAAAGCAGTGAAGCGATGACTGGAATGAAGAAAGAAAGAAAGAACAAGCAGGCTTATTTGGACACCGCCTTTCCAGCCTCAAAACAAAGACCGCCTCAAGTATCCGTCTCCCAGCTCCCAGAGCATGCTGAGCCATCTGAACTCACGCTTATGAGTGTGAATCTCCGTCCTGGGAGCACTGTAGCGAAGACACATGAATCTCCACGCTGCATCCAATCTATCATCTTAATTACTTCCATTTCCATATCTCCGTCCCTTTTTTTATGTTGCAAATTAATTTACACCTCAGACAAATTGCTTGTCCTTGACTTGCTTATCCCTTGTGCGGCAACCCACGGCGCACGCGGGTTGTGTCGGTGCACACCCCGAACCAAAACCAATCTGTCGCTCAATCCATCCATCCCGCCTCGTAGATTGAATTAGCAGAGGAGACAAAGTACTTCACGTGCGCGGATGGGAAAATAAATAATAATAATACATGGGAGAAGACGCGAGGAGATCGAAGACATCAATCAACTGTGAGGAGTTTGTCTTAGCGTGATAGCGGTTGATTTCAGCGTGTGTTGTGAGGAATGAGGAAACAGCGGTTTGTATGATGAACTCTGAACATCTGTCCCTGTGCTGCATGTGGCTGGCTGGTGAAGGTGATATTGTGTGTCTGTGTGTATATGTGTGTATATGTGTGTGTGTATACCCCTGTGTATTTGACATTAACCCCGTGATTGTGTTGACAGCCCTTGGCCCTGAGGCTAAGCCCTTAAGCCAGATGTCTCCTGGGTTCAGTAGCTGCCCCGGGTCCAAGAGGGAATGTCAGCTGCGAACGTCAGTGCAGCTACTCTACTATGTGCTTTGTGTATCCAGCCATGTTGTGGCATTACTGTTCAAATCTTCATCCAGTGTACCGCACATACAGTCAGTGTGCCAACCGTTCAGCTCAATTCAATAAACTCTATTCGTCCCTTCAAGGTAATTTTCATGCCAGGCGTAAAAAAACATATGAAAACACATGAAAACAACACAGCAGATTTGGTGGATGTGGTCGAATAAACACACATTTAG
>NW_027278780.1:70000-172828 GCF_046629955.1 Centroberyx affinis
GGTTAATTAAACTGCGACTGTCTGCTGTTTACAAGAATGTAGCCATATGCAGTCCATATTACCCCCACCGAGTCTTACATTTCGTATTCAGAAGAATGGGCTTTAACTGCATGCGGACACACACACACACATATACACACAAACACACACACACTCTATTTTAATTGTGTATTGTGTTCCCTGTCATTAGCAATTTTCTCTGTCTATTTCATGATAATTAGGCGGCTCGATTTGGTGCCCGTCTTGGCTAATGAGAGGTGATGTGCTGAGACTGAGCATGTGCAGAAAAGGGCTTATAATTACTAAAGACAATACAAATCTACTACTAAGTAATAATAATAATGTGATGCTCTATCGATCCCCACAAGGGAAATCCACAGGGAGGTCAGAGGTCAAGGTCAGATACAGAACAGCACCCATGCAGCTGGTAGGGATTCAGTGCCTTGCTCAAAGACTCTTTAGCAGGGCGGGTGCTGTTTGACATGGGGGTTTGAACCCAGGGCTTGTGGTTGAAGGATGGTCTTACACACAGTGCAACTGGTGTGTGGGTGTGTGTATGTGTGGGTTATACACATTTCACGGCTGCATTTGTGGTGCATTGACGTGTTTGGCTTGTACTGTGTGTGTGATTGGTTTATTGATGTCTGGGTTGGGTGACCACTGAGCCCGTAATGACCATATACCACTGCAGGATCAGAACCAGACAGAGGCACTGCAGCACTTATCTTGGCGGTGAAAAACCCTGTCATTGATCGAACAGTCAACTAAATATGCAGACCTGCACCCACAGATCTGGACAGCAGAGTATGATGTATGTGTGAAGTAAATATCACCATAAAACCTCCAGGCGTCACCAGCCGCCGTGAAAGAGCGGCCACTGACAGCCTCGCTGCTTTCCTCTGTGTGAGCCAAAACAACTGAGCTCTGTCATAACTTCTTTATACTTCTGCGACATTCACCCTGTTAGCGTTGCAGACGAATTCTTTTGATGGACAACTGTGGCAACCGCTGCACGTTCTGCAGTTGAAATGTTCTGTCGGTGCATGTAACAGATGCAGAAAGCCTCTGCAGGCTGCACAAACGCCCACAACCCCCCTCCTCCTCCGTGTCCAGCCCAACAAAGAGACGCCCAAAATGCAGAACCATGAATCAGACATTATCCTCCCTCACTAAATAAATATGACCAGGGTGCCCGGTGCGAGCCAGCGCCTGCCTGTGTTTCTATCAGCGTGTGCTACCATCGCCCACATCACCGCCCATGCACAACCCGTGCCCACCCAATGTGCCATCTGCCTTGGCAGTAAACTGAGCCAGACCAGACCATTGCTCCAAAGGGGGGGGGTGGAGGAGGGTGGAGTGGTGGTGGTGGTGGAGGGGGGGTGCTCCAGATGCTCCTCTCTCCAGCTGCAGCCTGTTGGCAATGTCACGGCACGCCCCTGGATTAATGAGCCCCCCCCCCCCCCCCTTCCTCTGCCTTTTCCTTGGGCCACTCTCCCACTATCTGTATGGTTCCTGCCAAGCCCATTATCCATGCACGGTTTAAGTCAAAATGCCACACGCTCGCTAACTGATCGATGGGGTCTTAAACGGTGGGGAGCCATTCAACCAAAGGGGTGGGGGTGTGTATGCATGTGTGTGTGTGTTTGTGTGTGTGTGTGTGTGTGACAGACAGTGTCACGCAGCCCATGTTCCCGCTCCCATCCCCATTTCTCCCAACCGTCTGTATGGATTTACGTGGCCGGCCTGTGGGCCAGGGCCCATCGATTACAAACAGCCAACCAATCACGCTGACAGGCAGCCGGGTCGGGAGCGCACCTTGGCTTTTAATAGTCCTACCCGCAACACGCATGTTCACGTGTAAAGCCGAGCACGGACACTAAAACACTGCAGCAAACACGCACTGACACTCAGCAGGCAGCCCCTGTAACCTTGTGTATCTACACAATGAGACAGACAAAGACATAAACAGACCAAGACACACACAAATTCTAGCAGTCACAACACACACACACACACACACCAAAACAATGCTTTTTCCATTTAAGCCTAAGCTTTCTAGCGCCTTGTCCTGTGTCTCTCTTCAACTGGTGGGCTGAGTAGCAGCATGAAAAATACCAGCAGAGGAAATGCAAATGACCTTGTCTCATCTCTAAGCAAACAGTGGGAGATTAAATTAAGGCTCCCTGCGACTTGGGAAGTGCTCCTTTTCCTGTCTTGCTGGTTGTGTGAGGGTGTGTGTGCATGTGTGTGTGTGTGTGTGTGTGTGTGTGTTTGTGTGTCTAGCTAGCCAAGGCTGTGCGAAGTCAATGCCTTTCTATCCTTGAATCTTGTTAAACTGTTTACCCTCTGTAATATTTGAATCTTATGTGAATAATAGTTTAATTTAGTGAATCCAAATAAAACTTTAGAAATATGCAGCTATGTGTTTTTGTTTTGTGTGTGTGTGTGTGTGTGTGTGCATGACTATGTATGTGCACAGCCCTCCCGTGTTGCTCTTCTGCTGTCTGTGGATCCAGCTCTTTGTTTGGCCCGCTCCATTGTCACGACCATTAATAGGAATCCAAGGCCGTTTAATAATTCACACTGCAGTAGGCGGCTACGGTAAACAGGCAACAACACAAGCTCCTACTGAAATCCCATTATCTGCCAATGAATTATTCCCATCTTACATCTGTCCCAGCTCTTACACACACACACACACACACACACACACACACACAAAACACATATGCACATGCATCACGCTTCCTCATAATCTTCCTAATGGCCCAACCCTAAGCAGACTAAACCTGGAGGCTTGTCGCGGCTCTGAGGCACTTTCCATTATTAGAGCAGTGAAATGGAGACCCCATTGGCCTCTGGGATGGGCTGCTAAGCCCAGGGATATTATGATAATGGCAGTGCTATGGGGAGTAAATGCCACGGCTGCTGATGTGCACCCTGTTACCTTGCTGTTTGGATACAATAACAGCGGATTGGCTTCAGGTTTGGCTTGCTGCATCTTGATCTAAGCATTTTTTCTATGCTTATTTGCCTTAATGTGTGCTTCCTTTGTTGCATCTAACAACCTTGTTTCTCATGCTTTGTTCCTCCCATTGCTTCGTCATTGGAAGTGAGGCAACAGAGAGGAGTCAGGTGGGCATCTGAAGTAGAGGCTGGATGAGGTAGGTGTATGGAAAGAGATTAGTGCCTGCAGAAATTGTATTTGCATATATTTGAATTTGTCATGCTCATGTTGAACCATTGATTTAAAAAATGAAAATGAAAATGAAATGAGTTCACAAATTAAATTTGTCAGGCACATTTTGAAATTGAATACAATGGCTTGAAATTGAATGTGGTTATTATTCAATCTAACATTTACAATTTCAAATTCAGTTTTCTCCGTTCAATTCACATGTCACATTTCACATCTGGGGACTTAGGAAATGTAAATAAGCAAAGATTCATTCCAACACTATCAGAGAACATACTGGTATTACTGCAGCTAGTTTTCTACTAGCCTGAGTTCCCAATTGAAAGGTAGCTAATGGAAGTGCAGAAATGAGACAAAAATTTTAACTGTCTAGTGAAAACTAGCTGTAGTAGCACCAGTGCCTTAAATATTCAATTTATTCATTTAAAAAAATCATTTTTTAAATCAACGGTTCAATATGAGCAGTACAAATTCAAATTAATGCAACTCAGATACAATCTCTGCTGGCACTAATCTCTTTCCATATAGGCGGTCCAATGATCTTATGCATGGTGAAAGACAGAGAGGACTTCCAGTGATTCTGATGCAGAGAAGATGATGTTAACTGGACAAAGCTTCTAGCTTTCTGGAAGCCTGGTTTCTGCTTGATGAGCTTTACCTGCTCTATTAAAACGAAGACATGCAGTTGCTTTTAACAATCCCCTTCACCCACTGTACTGTGGGATATTATTGTTCTATAAGGCACAGACCTTTCTCAGTGTTTAAACAAGACATGTACCCACACAGCAGCCTCCAACAACCAGGAGGGAGCGGCTCTTTGTCTGGCTGCCTGCACCCAGCTAGTTACGCACACACACACACACACACACACACACACACAGAAATGCTCCTCTCGCAGACAGAGGAGAGAGTCCCTATTTGTCATCTGCTGAGATTATACCTTTCACCATCAGCAGCACAAGGATGATGTGAAAGCTATATGGATTTCTGTTATCAAACATGTAACGGTTCGGATGCCCCTGGTTACTCATGTGGAAAACTGGAAATGTTTGGAGATCCGTTCGGTCCCCTTTCAATCTCTTAAAGGTAAACTGAGACACTCCCAAATCCCAAACTGCCTGGCGGTACATAGAGCACTTTGGCTAAACCTTATTCATTTTCAGTAACAGCTAATAGGGAATGAGCTATTAAGAAGTTGCTGCTCAGCACTGGAATTGAAAGCGCTTTATACAGTAAGCAGCTGCCTCCGGAGCCAAGACGTGTCAAGTGCATACCATCCATTTAACTAACTGCTTCAATTGAGATAATGGAGCAGAGGTGGAGGAACAAGTAACGGCCACCATTGCTGTGTTGCTCGCAATTCAGATCCCACAGTTGTACTGCAACAACAAAAAACCTGTTTTCCCTCGCCCTTACTAAACATTTTGAATCATACTAGCTGTCTCGCCTCGGTGGCTCCCTGAGCTCGTTTCCCCTGTCTTTGCTATTCCACTGTGTTTGATAGCCCACAGATTAAATCTTAATTGACCTTGCAGGGCCAGGCTGGTTTGGAAAACTCCACAGCAGCCTCCTCTACAAGGATTAGGCAGTAGAGGAAAGCACATACATACATACACACACACACACACACACACACACACAGCCAAAAGGAGCATTCTGGCTTCTTAAGAGTACTCAGACATCCTGAGAAAAACGAACACGCTCTGGTTATATGATGCTTGAAATGTGGTTATCTTGCCAACCAAAGCTGTTAACATTAGAATGGAGCTGTAAAGAAGCCACAAGCAGCGTCATTTAAACGAACACGTCTGCCGGTCCTGCTCGGTCGCTCGAGGGTTTCGGTGACCCGGTCACGGCGTAACCTTTCCCTTCTGTTACAGTTCACAAATCTCTCTGCACTCAGCCCCGGGGCTGTTAGGCATTCGTCAACAAGATTGCCACGTTATGAAAGAGCCAGATTTTAGAGCAAACATGGGAAGGCGCGAGCTGCCCTACTGGCAACCTCTACCCGCAGACGTCTGCAGCAGCACATTAGCAGACATCTTTTATTAGCGCTATTAGAACACGAGATATGTTTTTCATATCCAGGCCATGTTAATGCGAGGTTAGATGGATGATGATGATGCCCGGCATGGAGATCTCGCGTCTGATTTGCAGAGGTTGACAATGAGGGCTTCATTAGCATAATGAATCTTCAGCGCCTCTTCGATGAGCTGATGACAGAGGAGAAAACAACAAGTGTCTCGTCTTCCACAGATAAATAAGACGGGTGGGAAATGAGACAGTCCAGTAAATGACTCCTGCAGCACTTGCGTTTTCTGCTCTTTCTTGGGTTTCTAGTTTAACAAATTGTAACAAATCTGACGGAAGCCTTAAGGCCCCCGCTTGCGGCCACCCTATCTCGCCTAAAGCCCTCCGTCTAAGATGACAAAGCCCCGTCTCTCTCTCCACCCATATCCTTACACAGCCCTCCCCAGCTCCAAACAGCCTACCCTCCAGCTTTATTGCCAGAGAGCGACTCTGGCTAGATGAGATCCCCACACAGCTTAACATCTGGGCGCTTCGCCGCTGATGCCCTCATAAATAAAAGATAACTCCTGCCTACCGCGCGCAGTCGCACTGGTATAAATCATGTATATGGATTTCCACTTGCCTTTCACTCTCTCTTTCTCTTATAATCTCTCTCCCCTTTCCTTCTTTCTGCCCCCTTTTCTGTAATTCTTCCTCCCTTCACTCTCTTTCTCTTGTTCTCTCCTTCTTTACAACCCAGCATGAAGTCCAGGAGACAAAGGAAGATGGCAGGTAATTGGAGTCAGTGATAGGAATCGTCCTATATCCATCGGAGCTCCACAACGGTGAAGAAAGTGGAAGAACCACCTTGTTTCTCTGATTCAAAATCATTATGGCTCTGACCATTGGTATTTGTGCTTGATGCACATCACTGCATTTTGCTATACCCCCAAAATAAAGTCTGAAATGGTACAAAAATAATTGTGGACAGATGTTGTGACATATGGATCGAGCCTTAAATATTTACCCAGGGTATTCACCAAGTCAGCACAGCAGATCTAACACCAAGTAAAGAATTAAATTTCAAAACACATGTGTGCAGGTTTCCGAAAACCACATTTAAGCCTTTTTAAGACCTTATTGATGCTGCCTGGAATTGAATTTAAGACCATTAAGACCATAAAAAACAAAATGAAGAAACAAAGCAAAAACAAACAGAGAGAAAGTTCTGGAGCTATAAATGGGCAGCATAAGAAAAAGGACAAGAGGAAATTAACTGGTAAAAGACATGAAGTCCAATTGTGTTAAGTAAAAATAACCCAGTTCTGTATTAATCTACAAGTGGACATGCAGTGCAACCTCTCATTGCATGGTGAAAGAGTAAGACCTCTAATAACTGGAATTAAGAAATTCTAATCGTTTTTAAGACCTTCAATTTAGATGATTTATTTCAAGACTTTTTCAGACTCTTTAAGGACCTGTGGTCAGCCTGCACAATGAGATCTCCACCATTTGGAAAAACGTGGCACCAACCTAACAAAGTGATTGCTGGCATGAAAATGAAACTCAATATTGAGTATTATTGAAGTTATTATCTTGAGCTCTTCACTTAAAAACAGCAACATTTTAGAAAACATTAGGATGTAATCATCTCTGTTTTTTGTTTTTTTGGCATTTTTTTTATGCTTTATTTGAGAGATATAGTGAGAGAGAGACAGGAAGGTATGGGAGAGAAAGCGAGGGGAGGACATGCAGCAAAGGACCACGGGCCGGATTCGAACCCGGGTCGCTGCAGGAAAGACTGAGCCTTATGGTATGCGCCCTACTCCGTGAGCCACCAGGGCACCCCATCAGCTCTGTTTTTGACAAGTACTGAGAGCAAACATCAGATTTTTTTTCCCAAAATGGACATGTAGTACTTTGGTATGAAACCCTTCCACCGAAGCACATGGAGCTGTTATAAAGCTCAACTTTGAATAGTGTGGCTTTGCCAGCAAGATCATAGCTTTATTAATGCTGTGTGTTACGTTATCGATGCCTGTAAGGGAAATTCTCTTCACGCTTGTCCCCCCATCACATTATTGTAGGCATGGCAGCAGTGTATGTCATGTCATGAAGCATACAGACAGCGTATAAATGCCGGCTCAGTAGGATTCAATCTGACCAGCAGATAAATTGCAGGAGCGAAGGTGGAACACAGATTGTCACGGCTAATCAATAGAGAGCCATGGACGACTTTCTGTCTCAAGGGTTGTTGGGAGAGGAGCTACTGTACGGCCTGGTGACGGGTGAACAGTCAAATGATTCGCTGATATATTTAATCCCAGAGGACAGGAAGCCCAAATCGGCTTCAAACAAAAAAAAAACCTAATTATGTCAAGTCTCCTCTGGCTGATGATAAAGGATAATTACTTTTTTATTCCCCCCGCTCAGGCCGAATACGTTCCCTCAGATGTGGAGACGTAACCTTTAACGAACACCGCGTGATTGATGAGGCGGCTCATTTCCCCCCTCCAAATGATTACTGATCACTGTTTCCCCCTCCTTAGGCACACACACACACACACACACACACACAACTGCTTCATCATCCCTCTCAACCGGCTACAAACAAGTCTGTGTGTGCGACATTTGAAAGGGGAAAGCGTCTCATTTCGGGACTTTCATTACTCATATCATCTGATACTTACATCTCCAGTGCATGGGGACGGAATACAATTACAGAGAAAGAGAGGGGGCGCTGCTTTATCTGTCCCGGGAATGAGACGCATTCACATCCACAATGGCCGCTTCTGACAACAGTGTCAGCCGCAGACAATACTCTGCCATATCTATCTGTCTTCGGCGGAGAGATACTCGGACAGTGCGAGACGATGATGAATGAGACGTTGCCCCGCGCCTGATACATATTTCTCATTTCCAGAACAAACAATACAGACATCTGAAATGAATATCGCCAGCTGAAAGAACACAGGCGACACCGCTCACTTGGCAGGCAGGGGGGAAACAGACAATTTGTACATAAGAGGACACTTGCTCTAATTCCTTACTTGTCAGCTGTAGCGTAGCGAGCGCTCCCGAACTCGAGGCAACACCCTCTACAGGCACAGAGGTTACCTTCCAGACCGCCTTACCTAGAAGATCTTCATTTCGGCTTAAGGAACCCTATTAACTCATATGTCCGGCTTGACACTAAGTGAAATGAGACAGCTCCCCCCCTCATCCTACGGGACTAGAGAGCAAGTGTACAGCACATGTCCATATCTGGTGTTTGCGCCTCTGTCCTGACACTTGATAAATGCGGCGCTCCGCTCTAAACCTGGTTACAACCGGGGTTGTCCAATGATAGGAGCTATTGGCTGTTTAATACCGCCGAAATCCGATTATGTCTTTCGGGGTTGCGTTCGCCGGCCGACAGAGATGGATGGAGATTATAAACTGAGGCACGGGCAAGCCGAACAGTTTTAAAAGGTTAGGGGAGACATAAAAATAGCAAGGCAGGGCTCTGCGGTTAAATATTCGGGCGACCAAGGTCAGCGAAGTCAAGGTGGAGGAGGCGATACAAGGAGCCCTTAATCCCATGACACTACCGACCTCTCTGGGAGACACCGACTCTGACAGAACCGATGTAATTCATCCTCTCTCCAGTACTTTCCTGGTCAATTGTAAATTATCGCCAAAAAGAGGAAAAGGGGGGAAGGAGGAGGACAAAGAGAGAGAGAGATTGATAGCAGGAGAGAGCTTTGCGTCCAGTGGAAATATCATTGACTTCCAGTGCCGCGTATCCAAAGTAGTCGTATAAAGGGAGGTAATTCAATCTGGACGGCAAGGTCATTAACCAAAGTCCCCCATGGTAAGTCTGGGTCCAGGTCCAGGTGGTTAAGAGAGCTATGAAAGCACACTAGTAAACACGGAAGTCTATCGGGGATCAATACCAGGTAGTCAAAAACTAATCATGACCACGTCAACCTCCTGTTAAAACTGAGGAGCGGTGAACATTTTCACTGTTTTGTCAATTGTTTTAGTATGAACGTTACACCGGCGCACATTCCCCCTCAGGCAGCGTGATACAACAGTATCAGCTTCTCAAAAGTACCAGCGGACTCTGTTTCCCCGCCTCATTCAACTGAATGTTTGCCAACACAGTTTACTCAGGCTTTCTGGGAAACGGGTCCAATCCAATAATCACATTCCTCCTCCCGTTTTGTCTTTCAGCTTAGTCTCTCTCCTCCGTTTCTGGAAGGGTCCATTCAGAGACCAGGGACTATTCTACCTTGTCCTGAATGGCTTCAAACCAGCGTCTCCACTCCTCAATGGCTGAGAACGGGCTGGCCTGGGCTTTCTCTGGGAAACACAATTAGCCATGGAGCGTCCGGGCCCGGCCTCCTCACATTCAGGCTCTGTTTGATGGCCGGCCAGCCCCATGACTTCATCCACACACCCCTATCAGCCTATTGCAATGCAAAACAGTGGCTTCTTCTCCTGCCCTGCACCATCCCACATCGCTCCCTAAAAGAAGTCCCCCTCTTTAGCCCTGCTTTGTCCCACAGTTACTAATGCGTGTAATTTTTGTGCGAATGAGGAACGGAGACTGTGGGCAAACACACCTCTTTCGGCTCACTCGCTATTATAGGATTTGGCCCATATGGCGGGAGGGAGATTTGTAATTGTGGCCCATTGGGGAAACAGTAGGAAAGACAAGGCCTGGAGAGAGCGAGATGGGAGGGCTTAAGGGTTTGTGGCACTCGTTTTAAAATGGAAAGCCACAGCAAAAACACAAATTCATGGTCCGTAAAGCGCTGCCAGATTTTGTTTTCGTGAGAACATCCCTCAAGAATGTAAATACCCACACTCCATCTCTCCAAACAACAAGACAGAGGACACAGTATGCTCCAAGACTGTGCAATAAATGAAAAAGCTGAAAGGGAAAATGCCTCAATCTTCAACGGGTTTGCATGTTAAAAAAAAATGGCACTGACCATCCTTTGTTGTCTAACTTCCACGCTTGATTCGAAATGCTACTTCAGGCTCAACGGCAGAGTGGGGAGGACTGGAATATAAAGCCGGCATGCCTTCAGTGAGGGGCTGAGACAGCTTTATATGATTAAAATTGACTGGCACACGGTGCAGGCCTCCACACCCACCCATAACAGATATTGAAGACCCCCCTGGGAGGGCGAGCAGCCAGAGGCCTCCCTCAGTGAATGAGACAGGTTTGTAAAGAGCAGGAGGCTGCCGCCACAATCAATTCCCTTCCATTCAGCCCATGTGTGTGTGTGTATGTGCATGTGTGTGTATGGGCATGTGTGTGTGTGTGTGTGTGTGTGTGTGTGGGTGTTTGTGTGTGTTCTTTCCTCTTACCAGAGCAACAGTCACCAATTCCAATTCCGTTAGCTCCTTAAAAACCACTCAAGCCCTCCTCGCCATACCTCTCACCCCCTCCTTGAGTGGTGTGGAAATAAATATTTATCACATCAGAGGAAAGAGGGACGGACAGAGAAACAGGCAGAGCAAAGTAAGGAGAGAGAGAGAGAGAGAGAGAGACAGACAGAGAGACACTTGTGGTTACGATGACAACAGCTTCCCGCTTGGGAGAGGACAAAAACTGATGGAAATGGAGCAGACAAAAAAACAATGAGGAGCCAGCAAAGGAGGATGCTGTGTGCGGAGAATGAAAATAGCAGCTAAACCCTCAGACTAAACCAATGATGGGGGGCGTCCAACTGGGCAGCATGTCGCTCTGGTCAACTCCCCTCGCTGTATGCTGGGAAAAACACTGGGACACTTTCTCTTTGTTTCTCTCTCCCGTAAAGGATTTCGCAACGTTGTGTGCAATTTCACAACTCACATTCCTGTCTTCCCTCAAGTCCAAAAAAGGAATTCACATACTGCCTTCCAAATAAGCTATCGTGATACTATCTGCTATATTTAATAGTGTCTCTGCAAGGAAGAAAATGGACATACATATAAAACGCTGCGCAACACCATAGTAATACTCAAGGCTGTTGCAAATTTCGAGGACATAAGTTTCTGGGTAAGAAATCCATTTGGAATTCAATCTGAGAAGAGAATAGTCTTTCAAAACCGCAGAAACAGACCATGGCAGGTCCAAAGGATCCACTTCATGCTGTAGTAAAAGCGATTTCCCTGGCCACAGAACCAGATACCAAGCTCAGACACTAGACAGTCCTCAGTCCTTTCAGCAGGAGACTGAGGAACAAGCACACTTCACCTTGACTGGTCAACAATCCTGACCTTTGACCCCAAAAAGGTCGAGGGTCATGCGGGTGCGAGCGGCTCGTGGGAAGTGGGTTAACCTCGGTGCAGATCTATTGCAACGACTCATTTAGACATACACAAGCTCTAATTCATGCAAACAGACACAAACTCATCAATTTCAACATCAATTTCTGAAATTTGATTAGCTGAATTTAGATCTTTGTGTTTGCCCATCCCTTCCGGGTCCATAACCACGGCAAGCTTTTATGTTAATAGGCACTCTTCCCTTTCTGTTCTTTAATAGAGGCTTTAATAATGCAAGAGTATTCTATACAATTCTGTTAAATTTCATTGTGCAAATCACAGCCTGGGGCTTTTTCTTTTTCCACACACACACCTCTTAGCCAACCTTGATAGGTCTTTGGCAGTTGTTTCCATAATTCTGTGGTGGCTCTAGATAAAAACCATTATCTCCCCGCATTTGATCCACCTCAATCCTCTCTCAATATTATATTTCCTAATTAAGGAAGGTATGGGGAGAGCAAAGAGTCTTCCCTCGAGTCCTGTTCCTGACTCAATTTCTTCCCTCCGCCATCATTTTCCTTTCCCTCGACCTCCATTCCCTCTCACCCCCCTCTCTTCTCCATCTCTCCCTCTGTCTCGCTGCCTCTCTGTTCCATTCCATCCACATCAGTCTCCCTTTCCCTTCTCCTTTGATTCTCTATTTGTCTCTCTTTCCGGCTCTTTATCACTCTGCCCACCAGCCATCCATCTTTTTTGTGTCCGTCTGTCTCTTCTCTCTCTCTCTCTCTCTCTCACTCTCTCTCTCTCTCTCTTTCTTCAGGAGAGGATGATTTCCCAGGAAGTCATAAATCCCAGAGAGAGCAGCAGTGGAGGTGACATGGGTAGCGGGAAAGACAGAGTGAGTCAGAGAGAGAGGAAAAAGCAAAGAGCGTCGAGGGACATAGAGGAAAGAGGGAAGGAGAGGGGGAGAGAGAGAGAGAGAGAGAGAGAGAGAGAGAAAACCCCAAAGTTCAATTTGCAGTAATTCTGTTATCTGGGGAGGCAGGCAGGCAGGGGCAGGTCATGGCTTCAGATACAATGGGTCCCTTTAGTCCTGTATTCCCTCCGTCCAACACCTCAGTCTTACGGCTCGCTGCTGTTTGGTTGCTTGTGTGTGTGTGTGTGTGTGTGTGTGTGTGTGTGTTCAATTGTGTATGTGTGTGTGTGTATATGAGGATTCCCCTGGCCGGTGCAGTAATCCTTCAGAGCTCAGATCGTGTCAACAGTAAGGAAGCGCTGTGACATGTGGCAGCCATTAGCAATAAGGAGACCCTCTAGCCCTCTAACAATGTGTCGTCTATTGGAGGAGAGGGAGCGCAGGCGTTCGTGACACTACACCTCCCACACTATCAGACCCCATCAGGGATGCCTCGGCTGGGATCGGCTGTCAAACGACACCATTTGCAGATTCCTTCAATCAGGGTGTACTTAAAAGCTGGTGCTCTAATGCCTTTTTTTCCGTTATGGGGCAACGGGGATGAATGAAACCGGTGAAAAAGTACAGATGCGAGTTCCATAATACACCGATCGTGGGTGGAAATGTCACCGCGGCTGTTGTTGTCTACACCGTCTACCAGGAACTCAGCGACCGGCTGCAAAAGCAATCCTGAAAATTGTGTTTTCACCATTTTTCGAAAACCGCATTCCTCCAGCTGATTGTTTCAACCTTGATTAAGCCAGGCAGCCAACACAAAAGGTGTGACCTTCAATTACTCCCCATCACAGATAAATACACCGTCTTTAGCGGCAGAGATAGAGGGTGAGAGAGGGAGAGAGATGCAACAAATTCACTGTGAGATACAAAAGATGCGAAAGCACAAATCGCACACACAAATCAGTTTAATGCCTTAATACTTAGCGCGGGCTTTAATGAGCGCCGCATAAAGCCACTTATATATTAACCAGAAACTTCTCATTACAAGAAGGCCTGGGCTGCAAAGTAAACAAATTAATAATGAATGTGTATGTGATAAGGGATTAAATATTTAACCCCAGTGGCGGGTTCTGTATTTTTGAGCTGTTTTTGCGTCTTGAGAGTTTGCGTCTATATTTGGGATACGGCGTGGGTGCTGCCCTGCGCCCACCCACCCACCTACACATACACATAGACACACACTTTGATTCCAGGGGTGGGGAGGTGGGCACGGCGTTCTCCCTAGGGAGGGTTCACTGAGCCCAGGGTAAAAAAACAGCGATCATCCACTGGGCTGGAAGGGCCTGGGCAATGTGTTGGAAAAACTGTGGAGAGGGGATTATTGAAATCTTCTCAGGCAGGGCTGTTTTAAATAGGAAAGGGAGTGGTATTGCTGCTGCTGTGTGTGTGTGTGTGTGTGTGTGTGTCCCTGTGTGCACGTGTCATGGACAAGCATGAGCGGCGCTGTTGATGACACCTCCATGAGTGAGTAAATCTGCTGGTTTCCCTCCTCACACCACTGCTACTATAGTTTTACTAGGAAGTGGAGGGATAACAGCTGCTCCACTTCTCTCTTTCTCTCTCCCTCTCTCTCTCGATCTCTGTCTCTCTCACACACACACACACACACACACACACACACAAGGGGTGGGGGGGCAAAAAAGCTGAAAATGAGGGTGTGCAAGCTGTGACGGTGAACATTAATGGGGACAGCAGCTGTGGAATTAATGTGGCACATCTGGGAGGACGGAGCGGAGAGGAGAGAGCAGCCCTGAGAGGAAGCGATGAGGGAGAGATAGAAGTAGAGAGAGAGAGAGAGAGAGAGAGAGGGAGGGATGGAGGAAGTATGCTTGACTTCCCTTGCAATAAGCCTCCCCCGTCAGTCTCACTCAGTGCCATCTCAGGTCTTCTAATGTTTGGCTGGAGCATGGGATTTTTAAAAACCCCTCTTGTCCTTGTGTCACCTGTTGAAGAGGCCTTTATCGCTGACCTTTATTTATCTAAGAAAGGTTGACTGAGCGCACTTGTTCTTTTGCAACAACGCCCTGCTTCCCATTCATTCTTTCACACACATTCCCACCTGGGAGTTGCCCATTGCAGCCTTAGTCCTTGGCTGTTGGCCACTGAGCGGCTGCACTGGCCCATTCCTAGCCAGTCCAGGGATCGGTGACATTTACATTTTACATTTTAGGCATTTAGATGACGCTCTGATCCATAGCAACTTACAATGAGTGGGACTGTATAGTAAGCTTTGGTCACCAAAATTACAATCAACCAAAAGACCTGACAATATTCCTATGACCATAGACTGATCATGTAATGCTAGGAATAGAATAACAGTTGATGAGAGAGATAGAACAAATGCACATTGAGGTATTTCTTGAAAATAACCGTTGGGTTACCGCTGTCGACCTGACTAAAAGAACACGACTGGAGATTTAGATGGGAGGAAATAGGAGTAACAGGTTCACAGCCAATTCCTCCTCGCAGGTTTCAGCCATTTCACCTCCATTCCTCTTCTCAAGTTATATCCTGGGAGCTCCATCAAACAGGCAGCCAGAGGGCAACCTTAAAAGTTGCCTCAGCCTCGCGTCTGTCTCGCTATTCCCCTCTTCCCTCTCTGCCGGCTGTCTGTCTTCTTCTCCAGCCTAACGCCTTCATTGAGGGTCCTTAAAAGCAAGAGATGGGAAATATCTGCCTGCCTCGAATAGACATCCCCTCTCTATATCTTTACTTGACTTTACTTGGTGTTCAAAGGCACACACACACACACACACACACACACACACACACACACCCACACACACACAGGCTTCAACAGACCACTAGGTGGAATAAATAGGAAAGAGCTGTCTACCTGCCTGTGTCTGAACTGGGGTTTTGTTAAAGCATGCGTGCGTGCATGTGAGTGTGTGGGTGTGTGAGTGTGTGTGTGGGTGTGGGTGTGTGTGTGTGTGTGTGTGTGTGTGTGATTGTGTGTGTGCGTGGATGTGCCTGTATCAGATTCAGATCCCACCACCTTCCCCATCACCCATCCAAGCCACGTCTACTGTATTGGAAGAGCTCAGTAATGAGCCATCACAGCCTTGGAGATCCACTTCACCTATAGGGGCTCAGTGTCAACTAGTAGGGGGAGAGAGAGAGAGAGAGAGAGAGAGGGAGAGAGAGAGAGAGAAAGAAAGAGAGAAAGTGGAGAAGAAGGGAGGAGAAAAGGCAGGAAGAAAACTGCCACCACTCTCCAGATACCTTTTCAAAACAAAACATATGGCAGGTTGCTGTTCATCAGCACCATGATAAATGGATATGCCTCTTTACTGGATGCTCACCATGCTCAGTATTCATCTCAGCACCCTCTACGGCGGATGTGTTTAGCATCGCCAGAGGAAGCTCAGAGCCTGATTGCCAAGCCCCACCCTTCTTACTCTGAGGGGTCGTTAGCATGAACAGTGATAGCCACCATGATTGAATAGACATAGAAAAGAGCGCCACCTACCGAAACTCCAAATTCATCAAAAGAAAATCAGCAATCACTTCAGCCGGGTGAATGTTTCTCAGAACGGGGGTTTGAACCCAGACTGTCTGGTTGGAGGATGTGTGCAGACTTTGTCTACAGTGCATGATAATTTTTTTAGCACACTGTGTATGTGAAGTGGAAAAAAAACAGCTAGTTTTTTATCGTCTGCAAAGCAACGCAGCATACTAAACACTTAACACAGACGTGAAAAAGCTACCGATGTTCTCGTTGCGCAACATTAAGTTGATCAAAGGGCTCACTTCCCACTACCTCGGGGTATATCTTTAACATAGAGCGCAGAGGAGGGAGAAGAGCTGAGGATTTACGAAGATTAAGGCCTTTACACACCACTAAGACTTGGATTCTCTGACAGTCTCCTATTTCCTATTAGAGAGAAATATTAACACTAAGTATCAAATAAGTTATGACCTGTCTGCGAGGCACAATTAAAAGTGAGATGAAGATGTAGGCCAATGAACCTTACTAATATTCTTAGAGTTTTTCTTTAATTGGCCGATTAATTGTCTGTCACACATGGCCTGGCTAGAGGCTACTGTGAAGGGGAGGGAGTAAAAACAGCCAAGAGACCAATGAAGTGAGCTGTATGTGAAGCTGGCATCCACCCTTGCACAGAGCTGAGGATAGAAATGGATGAACTCTCTCTCTCTGTCTCTCTCTCTCTCTCTCTCTCTCCTCTCCTCAGATATATTGCGCCATCAATCCCCCACGGCGGAAGCCACACTAGGAAGATGAATAAATTAATCTGGAATAAATGGCCTCCTGCTTGACACATAATCACAGATTAGGCCAGGTCGGCTGGGAGTGATGGTCTGAGCCAAGCTGGTGGACTGTGATGGGGGAGGGTGGGGAGGGGGGTATGTGTTGCGGGGGGGGTCACCCATCTTAACCCCTGCCTAGTGCATGAGGTGCTGGGCTTAGCCAGAGACAGACAGAAGATGAAGAGTGGAGCTCTGTGGTGATTTAAGCAGATCTGCAGGCTTGTCCCTGAGGTGTGATTCAAACCGTGGGAGGCGGCAGCTAACGATGCCACTAATGAGAGGTTCATTACAGGAGCAGCCCTTTGGTCCCGGCCATGTTACCTCCTGACTGTTATAGATAACTTCTGCTGGAAAGGCATTGATAAAGCTCGGCAAGGTAAAATACTCCAATACAATAAATATTTTTACACACACACAAAGCTACTGTACACACCATACAGATGCATTTCCTTAACCCTTAACTAACACCACGACCACCAAATCCAATCGATCTTCACCACGCTACATCACCTCTCCAAACAACCAGAAGCATCACAACATCCACCGCTGCACCCCTGTCTGATTTTCTGCTGAGCGAAACACAATTAAGGTGAGCGGAGAGATTCGTCATGTTGATTTATCCCCACCTCACCTAATGAAATGTTTGCACGTTCCCTTTTGAGCAAGTGGCTGAGGAGGGAAAAATGAGCAATTGAAGATGGGACGACCCCTCCACCCCCCTTTCTTCCATTTAGATGAATGAATTGTCTCTCTTTCCCTTTCATTTTTCTCAATTAAGTGTTTGCCATTTGGAATGCTTCCCAGCTTCATGATCATTAAAACCTTTGCATGTCAGAGGAGGTCGAGGAGGAGGAGGAAGGGGGGCGGAAAGCACGCTTAATTCAATTTCACAGCCGTCAGCGCTACCTGCCCTCATCAAGACACAGAGAGAGAGAAGAAGAGAGAGAGGGTGTGAGGGAGAGAGAGATAAAGAATGACAATAAACAGACGATCCATCTGAGTGGACCTGCCATAATGCAAAACCAGCGCAAAAAATCAATGTTATTTAGTCTAGGGTTGAATCTTAAAATCTTGTTTTTCTTAAAGGGATAATTTCATATGCTCCAATCCAAATCAACTTGTTTCAAAAACTGTCTTAAATCAAGTGACTGTGGAGTGATCCACTTTATTTCAAGGAAACAAACACAATTACCTCACCCAATACCCCACTGGCAGAGTTGTTCACTTGTTTCAAGAAAAACAAGTGTTAAGACTCAATATCAGACTAAATAACTTGTTGTTTTTTTGCAGTGTTGAAAAAGATGGATTTTGCGGAGGGATCGGAAAGAGTTGTGTCTCAGAGTCTGTTGAGTTTCTTTATCTTATTTCTGACCCAGCGCCGGCCACTGCACAAACCCCTGACCCGGCACGCTTCAGCAGTTAACATGATATATTCAGTTGTCGATAACAGCCACGCAGGGGAGAAAATCAATGCTGATATAATACACTCATATTAACATGGGACCGAACAGCAAGGCCACAGCAACTTCCCCTCTGGAAATGTCATCTTCCTTCATGGTTAGCATGTAGCTAGTCTACGCATACAGAAAAACTGAGGAGCTCCAAGCCAGAGGCGAGGGGAAGGGAAGGGATTCTCAGCTTTCATGTTAGGACGTCCACTTTCTGTCACCTCCGACTCAGTCTGTCATCACTTACATTGAGATTCAACGAAACGTAAAACATAGTACAAGTGACATATCTTTCTCTTTCTGTAGAGTGACAGAAAGAGTGACTTGGTCCAGTGTCAGAAAATGCTAACAGGTCAGGAATTATGCTGCATAGTTGTGACATCAACGACAAAACAGTAGCTAACAAGCTAATGTTAGCAGTTTCTTTCTAAAAGACCATACACTCTTATAACTTGCATCAGTTTGATACTACTTAGATATGTGATATGTTTACTATGAATTTACTAAATAGAACAGAAAAATTCCATGCACACTGCTTTGCAATACACAGCGCTTTATTGCTGAGCTTTCGGCCTTAGGCCATCATCAGAGCAAAGTGAGGTGTGCAGATAGCTTGACTACTATGAATTTATACCATGAAGATTTGGGCTAAAAAGATGGCTAAACTTCACTACATCCCTGCTTACGTCACACTATGCGAGCTTTCGCTAGCCGTAGTTAGCCAGTTAGTGGATTAAGACTAAAAGTGGATTTTAATGGTAACACATTTGTTTTCTCAAAAGTAACCACAAAATAAGACAAAGATATCACATTTATTATTGGAATACAGGAAAAGTTATGACAGCTTCAGTAAGAAGAGACAGATGGTATGTGGTCTGTTTTCCCGACCGTTTCTATCTATAGTGTTCCAGGTGTCATTCAGGATAGGGAGGACTATCTTCCTCTCAATCCCTTCCCACTCAAGCCCATAAAACCGCCAAATTACCATATTAGCAACCCTCTGAATTAAAGTGGTAATTTGCGATCCCTGTTTTTTTTTTTTTATTGTGGCAACATCTTCGGTGCTATGCTCTCATTGCTGTGGTGTTTTTGCAGCAGTGATGTGTTTTTCCGTGGGTTTTCTGTTGATGAAGTTTGTAGGTGTCGCTTTTTTCTTTGTCTGTTCAACCGTGGTGGCTCTCACTGCTCATGCTACATGCCCAGTTCTTCTTCTAATTACTAAAACGCTTCCGCTACCTGTGCAGCAGAAGATGTTTTGCGAGAATGGCCTACCTGACACCAGGTGTTTAGAACAGCAAATGTAAAAGCTTTCATCAACTGGGTATAGTTTGAATCACAGAGAGTAGCAGGTGACAAGTCACATGAGTTTACTCAGATATCTTCCACTCTAGCTCTAGCATTTCATCTCTCTTATAGTAACCATCAGTAAATGGCTGGGAGTGAGGCAGACGCTAGGTAGAGGGACTAGACTAGCGACTTGTAAATCCCTGAAGGTTTCATTTAGAGGGAATGCTAATTCCTATCGACCGTCCAGTCAACCTGGGAAATAAGTGATTGCAGTTCGTCACTGCTGCCTTCCCAATACCATCACAGGAGGAGAGGAGAAACACTCCTGGCTTAATCAGATTCATGGGTCCTTTACCTCTGTGGTTCCCAAAGTAGGGGACCCTCAGTCAAAATCATATCAAATGAGAGTCCATGGCCCCCTTCAATACCTTCTACACTAAATTACAGCTTGAAGTCAAAATCCACTTCAAGTGGAGCAATGACTGATTACTGACAAGATATTATTGTTATCTGGTCAATGTGATAAATTATTAGAGGTAGGTCATAAACTTAAAGGAAGCATTGGTCCTGAATGCTACCTTGATGTGATTTCTTTAGCTAAAAAACTGGGCTATGGCTTCCAAATCCATTTCTAGCATTTTTTGCTTGATCTTTGCTCCTCATTATAATGACAAAAACTACAAACCACAAAGCACAACTACAAATCTGGAGTCACACAGACTAATCTATGGCAAATGTCCACACCTTACCACACCCATGTTACAGACACTGAACCGAGCTGAACAGCGGGCTGTTTTCTTTGCTTAAGATTGAAACCGTACGTCCTGAAGCCAATCCCAGGTTGGGGTTGAGCTGTGTTTGTGAGAAGTGTAAATGAAGAGGGGATGGGAGGGTATCAACTTGCCTCCGCAGGGACAGAAAGAGTTTCAGACGGCGACAACATAATGTGTCTGCCCCTCTTCTCGCCGGGACCGACGCGCGGTATTGACCGCAGTCACCCCTGCCAACGTGAACCCATTGATTTATACTTTCACTCTTCTCCATCTCCACGACTCTCTCCATCCCTCCGCCCTCCCCGGGTGACTATACGGCTGCACTGGGCTGTCCGGGACGTGTGTCGACTCTTAATGCACGTCACAACACACACACACACACACACACACACACACACACACACTCATGCTCGCACGGACTCGACAGTCTCCCCACCAGGTTTGATTAATTTGGCTCGTAACGCATGTGAGCAGAGCTATCACCGGCATCCAGATGTTCCACAGCCCTTTTGTCTGTGTCCCCACACACACACACACAAACACACACACTTTCTCTCGCATACACACTGCCTGGTACACACCTGCTTTCATCCCCCCCTCCTCCACCACCTCAAGTAGTCGGGATGTTATGCGGCGTGTAGCATGCTGTTGTTTTGATTATTTCTCCTTTGCTTTTCTGCGCTCTCTGCAAGCTGTGACTATCTGCTCTGCATCAGAAGAAAGAAACCCAGGCTTGTGTTTCATGGAGACCGCAGAGATTGCATCAATGACTTAAGGGCAGTTATCAAAGGAAAGAGCTGTTGTGTAAATATGACACACACACACACACACACACACACACACATCTTCTCCTTTGTCCACACACTTAAGCACGACCAATCACTCACACACTCACCAACCACAGAGCGTGACACTAACGCTAACAAGTAAGCAAGACATCTCAAGGAGCAGAGGGGGACTCCTGAATCCAATTTCCCCACTCCCTTCCCCCCGTGTGGCGGAATAAAAGAAGTGGCGGTGACAGCGCGGGCCGACAGGGTTTATAAGTCTCCTCCTCACCTCTGGACCTGCTCTTATCTCCACCATCGCAGCAGCGCCACCATAACCCTCCTCCAATCCCCATCCCCCTCTTCCCATCCATCCCCCCAGCTTTTACCGTCTCCTAAACCAAGGTACAGCACTAGACGCAGGAGCGAGAAAGGGAAAGGGAACAGGAGAAGGGGTGCAGGGGAGGGAGAGCGTTGGAAAGAACGGGGACAGAATGAAGGGGATGATAGATTGCAGCCATTGGGACGGCAGAGGAAAGGGAGATAAGAGAGATGATAGTCACCCTATAGAGGGGGCCGGCATAGGAAAGACAAAGATATGTACTGTAGTAGTGGATCTCATACATGCACACAGACACACACACACACACACACATAGAAACCAAGAGAAGCGCATGCATGCTTACATACACACCCTCACACTCACACACACACACGAACACACCCTCTGGATATTTGTATTTCTGAAGCATATGTGTCCCTGTGTTTACCAGTTGGTGTTAATACGGCTCTGTATCTCAATAAGCAGCTTCAGTCTGTTCTCTGATCATCTGAGGGAAACACACAGGATTAACAAACCCCACTGTGTGTGTGTGTGTGTGTGTGTGGGTGTGCATATCTATTTGTGTATGTGTGCGGGCGTTTTTTTCTTAAATATAGACTCAACACCAGGGCACAGTCCCCTTCCATCTGTTATTCTTTGTGAGAGAGAAAGAGAGAGAAAGAGAGAGAAAGAGAGAGAGTTAGTGTGTTTCTTGGGAAGTGATGATATGAAGTTGACATCTTGGAGAGTAACGTTCTTAAAAAGTTGTATTGTTTTGTGTGCGCATGCAGACAATCCTTAGTCTTGTTGAACCATCCGATGAATCCTCAGCATTTACATCCATGACAGCAATCAGAAAGAATCACTTCGTACACACTTGTGATATGTATGGGCTGAAAAAGGAGAACATGATATCACTATTAGGCATGTACGCAGGCTCTCTCTCTCACAGACACAGACACACACACACACACACACACACACACACACACACACACACACACTTACCCCTGGGAAGTTGTGTGAAGAGCAGCTCTGGGAGAAGTCATTTTGAGTGAAGATGGAATAGAGGGAATAGAGAGTCATGCTAACCCGGAGTCATGCATCCATCTGTCGTACAGTTGGTGCTGGTTATGCTGAACCAAAAATCAGATCTGTTCCCAGTTTTGTTAATGGATTATCACCAGTCATTAGCATGGCGGTTGCCTAAAGGGTTAAAAAAAAGTGGGCTTAAGACTGTAGGGTTGCTGGCTTCCAGATCAGGAGGGAAAATTAGGGTGAGGAGAACAAAGAAAGACTGTGGTTGTACTGGGCAGCTCCCAGGTGTGAAGGTGTGTGACTGTATGAGGTGGAAGCGGCTCATTTAAAAAAATACAATAAAAAAAAGTATGTTCAGTCCCTGGATACCATGAATAAATTAAGGTTAAAAAAAGAAGGCGACGGTGCCATTTCCGCTATGGAAGGAAAGGCAAGCCGCAAGCCTCCTCTTTTAGCTTCCTTTCCAATGTGAGTCTCTCCCACCTCTCTTTTTTACTGCAGACAAATCCACCTGTATTGTGTGTATGTGTGTGTTATGTGTGTGTGTGTGTGCATGTGTATGTGTGTGGTGGAGAGATCTGTAATTGGCACGTAGTAAACGGGTTGTTTTTCAAGCCAAGTGTACGCCATGCTGAGTTGTGGGGAAAATAGGGCCATCATTACAGAGATGATAACCGAATGTAGACACAAGAGTGTGTACGTGTGTGTGTGTGTGTGTGTGTGTGTGTTCACTTATCCTAATAGAATGTGTGTTTTTGCTGGCTGGATTTTGTGCAGCCAACACTAGGGGCCAAACAAAGGAGAGCTGTTTATCCATCTCCACTTTACAGACACTCCACGGCTGCACAAAGAGCCCCACAATGGAAACTCGCATTCAAACACACACACACACACACACAGAATACTGATGCGGTTGTTATGTGGTTCATAGCCTCGCCGCTCTGTTTGACAGGGAGTTTGTGTGACTGGCTTTGACTGTACGTGACAGAGGGTATTGGCGTCACTGCGGTCGCCCGATGGCACGGGATGGGGACGGTGTGTGTGTGTGAGTGTGTGTGTGTGTGTGTGTGTGGAAGGTGTAGATTCAGACCGACAGGTTGTGTGTGGTATGAAGTGGATGTGACATGTTATGTAGCCGTGGGTGAGCGTGTCATGTTGTATGCGATATGGGAGGCTGTAGAGGAACTGAGCACAGGTGACAGCGTTTACTTGTGTGTTCATCCAAATGGAGATATAGATGTGTGTGTCTGTGTGTGTGTGTGTGTGTGTGTGTGTGTGTGTGTATGGGGGGTGCTCCTAAGTGTCTTTCTGTATTGTCTGGGTGTGTGTGGTGTTGTATGAGACAGACTGTGACAGGGGAAGCAGGGGTTTAGGCTCCCTGCAGTGTGTGTGTGTGTGTGTGTGTGTGTGTGTGTGTGTGTATGTGTGTGTGTGTGTGTGTGTGTGTGTGTGTGTGTGTGTGTGTGTGAACGTCCCAGGTGAGCAAGACTATGGATGCACTTACACACACACACACACACACACACACATATACACACCCAAAATGAAGAAGCTTTGCCACCTCATTACCCCTTTCAGGATACATTTCAAACACACACACTCACACACACACACCTACACACATACACAAAACCCACAAACCACATCTTGGGCCCTATTATTTACAATAAACCACAACCTCACACTTAATGGAGGCCTTCACAAGCAGGAAAGACACTCAACACACGAGAGAAATCCCACTGAAACCTCCTGCCGACTGACTGACAACAGTGGGTAGATCACTGCTGGCAGCGTGTGTGTGTGTGTGTGTGTGTGTGTGTGAGTGTGAGTGAGTGTCCGTATCCAAGTAAAATGAAGTCGAGCGAAGCTGTAAAGTAGAATAAGCAAGAATAAAGCTTTCTGATCAATAAGTCAGAGCGGAGCTGGACATGGGGAGCGAGCTGACAGACAGGCCGAGGGTGTAAGTTGATTATGTGTGAACCCAGGGATTATCCCCCGACATTCATCCTCTATGGTGAATCCTTGTCGCCCGGATACAGCTGATGGACAGCAGAGAGGATGATGAGAGAGGAGGAGAGAGCTGATACACTGATTGATCTGCAGAGACTCAGGGATTCATATCGAGGAGAGGGAGCGTGTGTTTCTTCATTCTCCCTGCTATCTCTTCTTCCACTTTCTCTCCATCCTCCTTGTCATTAGGCGCTCTCTCCGCTTGCATTTCTCTCCCCGTCTCGATTTCTCTGTCCCTCTCTATTTTGTCCCTCTCTCTCTCTCTTTCTCTCTCTCTATTTCTTTCCCTCCCTCCCCAGGCTGGTATGGGCAGCAGGGAGGTTCAGATTTCAGATTGCTGGCATGACAGTGACATCACCGCTGTGCCAAGCCTACTGTGCCCAGGATCATCACAAACACACAGAGAGAGAGAGAGGGAGAGAGAGAGGGAGAGAGAGAGAGAGAGAGAGAGAGAGAGGGAGAGAGAGAGAGAGAGAGAGAGAGAGAGAGAGAGAGAGAGAGACAGAGAGAGAAATGATACTGGCAGTATCACACTGATTGTGTATGCACAAACGCAAACACGGAATGCACACAGGGGGACTAAGTCTGTTTGAATTATTAGTGCGTGTGTGTGTCTGTGTGTGTGTGTGTGTGTGTGTGTGTGCGCGTGTGTGTGTGATGCATGACCCAGCATGGGACTGTGTTTGCCAGTCATATCCCAGGGAGCACAGCAGTCCCAAACCTGCCAGCGTCGCCTGACATCTTTATCCGGGCAGCCTGCCCGCCTCGCCCAGACCAACCACACATCTAAGTCACCTTGATCAGGGAGGGATCGCATATCATGTCCTCATCGCACATACACACACAACTTCATACACACATACACTGTGTCACACACATCCAAAATAATCCCCAGAGACTGAGAGTCATCCCTTCATTCTCAATATGACTCATCTGTTTATTTTATTCAAAAAGACAACTGGGCTTGTAGACAAAACAGCAATTTAAAAATTATGTTTTATTTACAATTACAATGTGTTACTCTCAGTAACACTGTATGTGAAGCTGCACTCAGCAACAAGCGAAATATTATAGTTTTCATTACCTGGAAATCATGTAATAATAAGTAAACTGCGCACTTGTTCAATTTCTTCTTCTTTGTGGCTAGTAAGGGAGGAGATGATGAAAGTCATCTTTTCACAGCAGGTTCAGCTACTCTTGGGCTGATATTTGCTAATATTGAATATCGCAATATTTTTGAATATCGCCCAAGTCTGCAGCGCCTCGATTAGGGAATGGACGCTCTTCTCTGCTGCAACCCCAGTTTGTGACTTGGGGTGATAAAGAGTGTATTTTGACCTAAGAATCTAGTCTAGTGCAGCTTTAAACCATGTGCAGTCTATCAAATGTACTAATGTTCCCATTCTATGCACTCTCACAGCTGTGGAGAACACTGTGGAAGCCATAATCATAATGCTTTGTATGTTCACTTCTATATACAGTTAGGTATGTTAGCTGGTGACTTCTGACAACTTGAAAAGATCAAGTCAGGTCGAGAGATGTTCCAGATGAATTCATTACAGGGAAATATAATACCCATATATTATTATAGCTTAGTACTGCCCTTACATAAGGACTTATACACTAAGTTAATTAGTTATGTTGGTCACTGACAGCATTCAGCCACGACACCTACCAGCTCCTGACGCAGCACAGCACAACAGCTGCAACAGCACTGCTTAAAACACTTTGTTGCCTGGCTTTGTTGTCAGCCTGACTGTGTGTAGACAAGCAGATAAATGGAGAGGCAGCTATGCTGATTAAAAAGCTGCGGGGGAGGCCACGGCGTATTATTATTTATCAGCTCCTTATGGCTCCTCTCACACACCTGGGCTCCCAGTACAAGTATGATAGCGCTGCGGGCATACACACAGATGCACACGCACAGAAGCGCACACACACACACAGCAAAGAGAACAGAAAGTGAGAGCAAGTATAAGTGCATTCCTACACAGATACACCTCTGCAGCAGCCAGGAACATAAGGGCTGAAACACATAGCATTCCCATAGAATTAGGACTGTGATATATATACATGAGACTAAAAGTCAACTTTCAAAAGTAAAAGTCTATAAAAGAGAAATATTTTTCACTTAGACCAACTTTACTGCTATTAATCTGTGATCTCTGGCCCATTGAGCAAACTGTCCCTGTAGCAAATCAAGGCTATATGAAGCGGTGAGCCTGGGTAGGATTCCCACCATAGAAAAAAGATGTTAATTACCCTGGATCCCTCTAATAGAGACACGCTGCACCAATTAAAGACAACAGAGACACAGCACGGATGTACAGAGCTCATTACTCACGAAAACACACAGTTCTCACGGGACAAGGAGATTAATGGCACTCCTCTTATAGCACATACATGGTGTGTGTATGACGCAAAGCAAAATGCATGCAATAACCGCAGGGAAAACACAAGCATGGGAGCATGGGAGCCACACAGTGTAACACAGTGTAACACACAGTGTGGATGAGATGGATGGGAAATTGTGTAATGACGGTAAATAGATGCGTGCTATATAGGAGAGGAGAGAAAAGAGGCGAGAAATCATCAGTCACACATTTGCATTGAAAACATGAAACCTCCTTGAACAGAGGATGCCGCAAATTACTTATTTTCCCTCAGTCCTGCGCGAGGCCCTTGTTGCAGCGCGGGACGCCAGACACATTTCAATTTCAGAGAATTTCAAAGATTCTCGGGGGCGTCTGCACATGCGAGACGGAACAAAAGAAAGAGTTGAAAGCAAGAACTAAAGCACAGAGGGTGAGAGGGAGGCATATTCATCAGTAAAAATTGCTTGCTTGTATCATTTTCTTGTTACAGCTCTCTTTGAGGCACAAATAAGGCATTGTGGTGATAATTGCATCCACGTTCCGCTGTCAGGTCTTACTTGGCGGGGGGGGGGGGGGGGGGGGGGAAGGCTGCTCTGATTCTTTTCTAACGCACAAGAGGAGCACATCTCTCTGGTGTGTTCTCCCATTCTTCCTCGCTCTGTGAAATAGCGGGCGACGTCCGGCCCGGCCATTGTGACGGAGGCCTCCAATCGTGAAAAACGGAGCAGAAATCACGGACGATTCCTCTCTGACAGAGAAAACATCCCTCTGCTCGGATTGAAGGCCTATCTCTCCACCGAGGCCATTTTGTTTGTCTGAGAGGTTGTGACAGGCTGTAATTCCACTTCAAAATGCACAACCTGAAAGTGCTACACCACCTTTTACAGCAAATGTTCAGCCAAACTTTTCTTTTTTTTTCTTATTTCACACATGGCTATTAATATTTCTCTCAGGATCAGATGAAAAACATGTCTTTCCTCAGTCCCACAAAGTGCACACTGTCCTCTTGCTGATGACCTCTCATGAGGGTCTTTGCCCCGTCCGTGCCCCATTCAGACTGGGTTAAACAGCCCGGCTATTAAAGGCAAAATGGAGATGATGGAGGGATTAGGCCCTTAGCGTCCCTTCTATTACCCATTATAAGTCTTATCTGCACTGCTAAACCACAGGGACACAGGGACAACGCAGCCCCTGTGCCTCCAGATTGATGACTTGCTGTCTAGAATTCTTACATCCGTAAATCTGTCAAAAGCCATCATGGCGCTAATTCCCTTGTAGCCATCGTGGAGGAATGTTTTATTACCATAATGGGGGCGCCCAATCTTTAATTTGATCTTTTATATCCTTTATTACCTTTTTGTTCATATCCTTTATTAATAAAACACCAACCTGCACTTCTATTCTTTGCTGCTGCAATGTCCCAATTTCCCCTCAGGGATCAATAAAGCTCATTTTATCTTGCTGAAGCTGGCAGACAAACATATGTGATTTTAGTCTCCTTATCAGAATATCTTCTCCATAATGTGGTTTAGTAATGTCACCGCAGTGCATGCTGTGTTGTGTTTTTGTGTGTTTCTGTGTGTGTGTGTGTGTGTGTGTGTGTGTTTGGAAATACAAATTGGGGAAAAGTTGATGAGGCGAATACTGTGTGTCCACGCAGATGTGTGTGTCTCAGTGTGTGTGTGCCCTCCACTGTGTGTGTGAATGTGTGGTGACAGATTGAGGGTGCTGGGCCACTGTGGACACCGATGACGCCTCCTGTTCCTGTTGCTTCTGCTGAATTTGAGATATGGCCTGGCCTTCCCCAGGCAACAAGAAAAGAAGAGGGGAGGCAGGGATTTAAACAAATATATTATATTCACACTCCCCTCTCTCTTCCTCTCTCTATTTTGCCTTGTTTGTCTCTCTCATTTGTCTCCACACAAGAGACGACTTGGATCAAATAGATGTCTCCTGCCTGAAAAGCTTTGCTTCCAGGCATTAAATTGCATCTCTGTGACAGAGAGAAACTGAGCAATTTGCAGCCAGTTTCCACACTTCATATCTCACTATGGGAGCTGCTAAGCAGGTATGGGACTTCACAGCGACTACAGCTTTTTTTTTCCTAAATGTACATTCTCTGAGAACACTAAGCAAAGTATAGAACAGAATAACTACTGCTCTTCCTCTGCCGCTATTACTCTCACAGTCAGTTGCTATTACGGCCACTCTGATCACCCAAGACCAATTATTATCTGCTTTTGTGTGGGTTAAGATGTATATAAAGTTCTGGAAACATTATTGGTTCAGGATCCAGTTCATGACTTCTGCTGCATGCCATCCCCATCTTTCATCTCCCTCTTGACTTTATTCAATCTAATAAAGCAGAAATTCCACAGAAGCAATCTTAAAAAGGCTCAGAAGATAAGCGCTGTACAATGGCATTAGACTGATGAGAGCAGAATGACAGCCTGCTTTTCTCGAACTCTACCAAAAATATACTTTCTCTTCATGCTTTCTATCTCTCTGACGTGCTTTGGTTAGAAGCGGAGAACCAGGGGAATTCCAGCCATGATGAAAGAGTACGGCTAACTCCACAGTAAACAGGGCTAGACTGAACCAAGACACCCAGGAGACTACGGGAAATCATTAATGCATCAAAGGCTGTCAAAAGAATACAGTCCGAAAGTCTTTAAGTGTAAACACGGCAGATGGCAAGCATCTCATCCTTGGACGGCCGATTGAGCCTCGCTGACACAGTGTTAGCCCCTACTAAGGTTGTTTGTATCTGCCTGTCAGTGAGAAGGGATAATGGGGAAAATAGCTGGACGGATTATGAGATTAAGCTTCGTGGTCCTGACAACAGGGACAGTGATTAATAGACATTCAAAGCCTCCAACCCTCCGTCACAAAAAATATTAATCATTGGCGTGATTATCATCCTCATCCTCCTTACGGTTCAACTGATATAGGTTTTTGAAGGCTGATACCAGTATTTTTTTAATTGAAGCTGCCGATAGTTGATATTTTGTGCTGATATTCAGTATCAATTCAATATTTCCCATCGATGACCAGTAATACTGATCAACTACACAATTTATATAATTCAAACAAACTGCATCATATCCATCATATTGGAGGTGGGTGATGCTGACGGGCAGGTATCCAATTTTTAATAAAAGATATTTAATAAAGAATATCATTCTGACCGTCGTCCTCATCATCATCATCACCAACAATCATTCCAACAATGCAAAACCTAGAAATTTGAGCACTGTAACTATAGATAGAAAGATTTATTTAGCAGAAGAACCCCAAAAACACAAGACAGTGTTTTGTCTGTCAAGCAAAGAAAACCAATCTATTTCCCAGTGACAACTGAGCCTCCTTTTTCCACACAGAGCCGCTGTCTAGAGGCAAAGACAAGACAATTAAACACACAATAAAGGGTGCGGTGGAGAAATGCGGCGTGTCAGGGTGATGGCGTCTTATTCACGGTTCACTTCCTGGCTGGCAGCCTCATCTTGACCCCCGAGTGACACGCCCGGCGGTGAAAGAAGAAGAAGAAGAAGAAGAAGAGGGGGAGTGGGGAGGTAGGGAGACCGGAGCACCTTCTACAGGCTTTAATCTTTTCTATCCCAGCCGGGCTGTTCACCCCATTCGTCTTTCTTCCCCGTGTGTCTGTTTGTCTGAGGTGAACTCTTTAAACTGTAATCGGAGAGAGGCGAGCGAGGTGAGAGATGCATTGGAGGAGAGAGAGAGAGAGAGAGAGAGAGAGAGAGAGAGAGAGAGAGAGAGAGAAGAAAGATAGAGACAGACTAACAGAGATCTCTCTCCTATCCTCTCTATCTTCAGTGCGTGTAGTTCTTTGCTGTAACAGATTAGATCACAAGCTTGAGAGCATCCATCCCATCAGCAGATCAATCAACATGAGCTGCGTGAGCGCCCCAACGCACACAGGACATATCAATTAGGAGGCAAGTGTGTGTGTGTGTGTATGTGTGTGTTCTACGCCATTGCACAGACCTGATTAACCCAGCTGTCATGGAAAAAAACACCTGCAAAAACGCATCTCTGCGCTTGGTGTTTTGTTTATTTTATTCGAGTTGAAAGTTTAAGTGGTCATGTAGTTTCATGACCTTTAGGCCCTTGAGACCTGAAATTATCCAACCCAGTGCAAGATTTTAAAAATACACAGCCGTCGTTGAGAAAATCAGCATTTTTTTTCTTCATACTTACTGCAGATAAATTGTTTTCTTCAGACAAAAGGCATAATCTGCTTCTTAACTCATCAGTCTTACCCACACATCATGTTTATATCAATACAACAACTTCACACACACCTATGCTGCCATATAGATGGATGTCCGCTGTTTGTTCAAGTGGCATGGAAGAAGTGGATCAGCCGGTGAAAACACCAAACGCACGAGGACAGATTTCATTACAAAGGTGATCGATGAAATCAATAGATCATGTGTGTGTGTGTGTGTGTGTGCATAGATGTGGACAGGACCAGAATAATATGCAAGTCTGGTCCTGATGGGGGGATAAAGAACTGTCCACAACTGAGTGATTTTACGACACCTTTAAGTGTGTGTGTGCGTGTGTGTGTGTGTGTGTGGGGGGGGGGGGGGGGGGGGGCTGCTTTGCTGGAGGTTTCACCCAGAATACTGATATGAGCTCTAGCTTCATGGTGAGATACGATACCTGCTTACAAATAACCTCAGAGAGCAATGCACAAATCATATCCTCTTCCTCCACTTAGCTAGAGAGACACTTTATCAGGACTTGGAAGAAAGATGTGTGTGTGTCTGTGTGTATGTGTGTGTGTGTGTGTGTGTGTGTGTGTGTGTAGTACATATGAGACATGAGAGAACATTGCTTGTGTATGTGTGTCCACCCGTCCCTCTGCCTACCTGCCTCTTTATGTATAGAGAAAGTATCGACGTTGGTGAGAGAAAGAGTGTGTATCTGATTTTAAAGAGGCACCATGCTGACTTTATTTGTGTATGTATGTATGTGTGTGTGTGTGTGTGTGTGTGTGTGTGTGTGTGTGTGTGTGTGTGTGTGTAAGTGTAGGTGTGTGTGTGTGTGTGTGTCAAGGGGGATAGCATGAACCTGTCTTTTATTTTGTCAAAGATGGAGTAGTATGTTTGAGTCAGTCTCATGGCTCAGAAGTGTACCTCATCACACACACACACACACACACACACACACACACACACACACACACACACACACATTCTCAGCCAGATAGCTTTTATAATCTCAATAAGTGCCAGCCATCTTTCACTGGTGTAATTTAGTCTGACGTCTGAGTGGACAGACAGACTTGTCTCGCATACACATACCGACTGGAAAATCCATCTCTTAGACACTGAGAGCAGCTGTATGTGTGTCAAAGCTCCTCCAGCCCCACTCCAATGAATGAATGGCGCGTTATGTAGTTACACCAGGCAGTGTTTAAGCTCCACACCGAAACACACACAAGCAAGGGATGGAGCTGGCTTGCCTAAGTCTGGCAGTCGGGTCAACAACGAGCATCAAATGAAAAGAAACCACAGTGATAAATGGACACACATCCATTACGTGTATAAGATACCAGGAGCAGCAATTGTATTAAAAGAAACCAAAGTGATGCATCAATAAAAATCCTTTATCATCCGAAGGGGAGTGGACTGCCAGCTCTCCTTTGAAAAAATAGTGTGTTTGAGACAAAGAAAGTCCTGTCTTCCATCAGTTGTGCTTTTGAAAAAGCTCATGTAGACCTCAGCCTTGATCATCTACCTTGCTGTACTGTTTTATCTCCTCTGCCAGCCAGTGGGTTTCTGCAAGATGAGATGCATTTTGGAATTTGGAAGATTTTTCATACAGCTTGCCTCAATTCCCATATCACAGGAGTTAGGCAGGTTTTCACACGTTTTTTCCTGCAGCTTTGGTTTTGCTTCAGCTCCCAAATCACTTGACTGGTAAGTTGGTGCCACATCAGCAGATGATGAACTTTATCCTAATTGGCTTCGCTGTTGCTCTGTGATTGGCAAGTGTGTCCACTTGCTCGACACCATGCTGACCGGATCTAATTGGTATCTGCTCTTGCCCAGCTGACTCTAAAGTACACAGTCAGTCATCAGCCGTCGTGTTGCCATTGTTCTCGCTGTGATCACGTGAGGCGATATTGCCTCTACCGCTCCCTCTGCCTTTGCTGCACACACTTCCTAGAAAGTCTTGAATCGCTGCTGTTCTTCGCTGTTCTTTCTTCTTTAACCTGCTCCTTTGGAATTCCTCAATAAAGCTTCTGACAGTAGGAAATTGTAAAGCTGTGAATGTTAATGCTCTGAGGCAGACTGGACAATCGTCTGAAACATCCGTCTCACCATTGTTTCCACAGTTGTTAATATGATTTCATATATGCCACAGGAGGCCACAGTAGCATGACCAGCACACACACATATACATTCACGCTCACACACACACACACACACACACACACACACACACACACACACACACACTCTTCAGATGTGTTTTAATTCACTTAGGAGACCAAACACATTCATTTACCTCATGCAAATGAGACAGTCATAAACCGTAGCAATGCAAATATGATTGAGAGGCACTGACTAATCAATCATAGTGTGTGTGTGCATGTGGGTGTGTGTGTGTGTGTGTGTGTGTGTGTGTGTGTGTGTGTGTGTGTGACAGATACAGAAGAACCAGCGGTCTCAACCTGTTATATTATGTAGAAAAACAAATTCAAAAAGACACACGGCACAAACAAAAACTGTGATGAGAAAGCTGCACAAGCCCTCACTCATAGCTACGCCCTCAAAAGGAGCTTTTCAACAGCGGATCAATCACTGCATAAGTGGGAATAGGATAAAATGTCATAAGACAAATGAAACTGAAAAGAAAGAACACTCAAACACGCACACACACACACCCACACACACAAATGCACTTCCAAGTGTGTGTTCACGGCTGAGGGACCAGTGTGGAGGACTAAAGCAGCCGTAGCAGCTGCAATCCAACAGCAACAGACACAACAATGAGTCATCCTGGCTGTTGTTCTCATCAACCAGGCACTGGTGGGAATTCCTGGGATTCACACACATGAACACACACATCCACACATCCACACACACACACGCAAACCTCATAACTCTTACATGGACAGCCTGAAGCAATTTTCAGCAGCTAGAGGTATATTTCTGTGGCTGTGGCCTGACTGGAAGCAGAGAGTGTCTAGATATATTTAGAGATTCCGTAAAAACTAGTCAAACATGCAGTGAACACAGCTGAGCGTTAACCCTGGTGCTCTGGCCTCAGTTCCTGTTCAGACACTGCAGACATCGCCATGACAACACACCTCCAGCCAGAGATGCTGTTTCATTCAAAAAAGACATGATTTTTAGCTCAAATTGTTCTCAACGCTTTCGGCTTGTCGGACAAATTGCCCACATTCATTTTAAGATAATAGTATAATTACCATAAACTATCGCTGAGAAGATCGGCAGCTTCTACCCTGCATTTTACATTGTGTGCCACTAGGTCGGACATTGTGAAAATATTGCTTTACGACAAAAAGGTCGATTGCTTTACAGCACAAAACAAGAATAGGGTGCCGCTCTTCTAGCACAAACAGAGCTAAAGCTTTCAGAGTTCAATGGCAGATGGTGAAAGGCTGCTGGAAAAAATCACTTCCAACATGTTTATCCTCTTCAGGAAAGAGAGAAAGAAAACAAACGCCTCCTCTCTTTGTGACAGAAAGCAACAGGGTTTATGGGAAATTTGGTCTTAATTTTGACATCAGCACCTAGTAATCTCTTTACGGTAATTATACCAAGGTCTCACAATTAATTTGACAATGACATATTGATGTTTAAATATGCCACATGAAGCACCTTTAACATGAGTCACTTGAGGAATATTGTGCACGTTTCCCCTGAACAGCTGTACACAGAGAGCAGGTTCTGCTCTGCACTGAACCTGCTGCACACTGCCAGAGAAAGGAAGTAGCCCTTGAGTGCAGGATCTGGCTTCCACCTCATCATCTCTGCTGTAACTTGCAAAATGAAAAAGCAGAGAGGCCTTCAGAGGTGGAGGACTCATGTAATATGCATAGGCTGTAGTTCTTTGAGTGTGTGTGTGTGTGTGTGTGTGTGTGTGTGTCTGTGTGCGTGTTTGCCAGGGCTTTCATGGGAGGGGATGACGGGAGAGTAGGAAGAGAAGGGAGACAGAAAAGGAATAAGAAAACACCAGTACACACTTTGGACCCTGTGACGGTTTTTCTCCATTTCACAGAAGAGAAAAGGACTCAAGTCGGTCCACCAGAACAAATATGAAAAAGATAAAAAAGAAAGTGCTGCAATTCCTCCCTTCTGAAATCTCTGCTGATTCCAGGAGGACGGAAAAGATTTACAGTTTCACCCTTCAATCTCCTTTTATCCCTTCATCTTCCTTCTCCCCTCCGTCAGCATGTCATCTGTTGCTCACTAGTGTGACACAACTCAGAAATGCGTAACCACACGCTAGGACGGTTTCTGTGTGTGTGTGCATTTGTGTGTGTGTGTGTGTGTTTAACATCCAGCATCACTCAGATACAGTTCAATACAGTTAGAAGACGAGGGACATTGATTAATACTGTAAAGCACATTAATATCAGGGGAAAGAAAAAACTCTTTCTGGAATGCACTGGTGTTCTTGCCTCTTCACTTTTTATGTGGAAGAAAATATCAAAGCGCAGACATGCTTTCAAAAGGCAACATTAAAGATAGATTTAAAAGAAATCAGTAGTTGGATCTGAGATGCTCGCCTCCACACAAAGCCTATGAGAGCGCTCTGCAGTATATGAAAAAAAGATGAATTGGACAGCATGAAAGTTCATTCTTAATTACAGTCCAGCTCTAATTGACTGATAGACCAATTAGTTGTGTGGGTAATGTATCAGTGAGTGAGCAGAGTGCCGCCATGCCCATAATTAAACAACAGATTTGACCAATGAGTGAGCACAGGATACACAAGTACACACGCACAGGCTTTGATTCATATGTACATTAGGCCTCATTTATCCATTTGGTTACATTCGTAATGATGAAAGATGCTGTAATACATATTCAATGCATGCAACAAATGCATGTCGCATGTTTGTAAATGCTTTGTCTAGGTCACAGATGAAATGGTTCTGTAGTATTTCTGTAATTAGTATTAATGATTTCTGTCCTATCTTGTTTAATTAATGAGAGGTTGTTTTTTGTTTTTTTTGAAAAACTAGAACACAAACCCAAAGAAAATGTTCCGACTGCTGGGTGTGGATGCTGGAGGCAGCGATGATGAGATGTGACCGAACACATTACTGTCAACAGCAAGAGCAAAATGCAGCTCTGATCACACATAAAAGTGACACACACACATACTAACACACACACACAGACGCACACACAGAGACAAAAATATGCATGAACACACACTTCTGGCTGACTGACGGGACGCATCCATGATTAATGTCCGTCGTCACAGTGCGCTGTGAGTCACAGGTGAAGGGGTCACAATGTCATCGCACTTTGCAACTAAACTAGGTCACATTCTGTCAACACACACACACACACACACACACACACACACACACACACACACACACACACACACACACACAAACAGACACACAGACGGACTGAAAGACGCACAGCCACACACAAATACACACAAAGCACAGCAGGCTCTCATGTGTAGCAGCTAAATCAGGTCTTCTCCCAGCACTTCTCTCTGATGTCTTGGTAGATCTGTGAAATTCGATGGTGAACAAGTTCTAGTCTCCCAGCGAAATGCACTTTGAGGTGTATGAGAGCCTGGAGCCAGCCAACTCATGATGAAATAGAAAGAAATATCACTGATCGACAGAAAAAACAAGCAAGAGAAGTTTCTGGTTAAGACTGTGGTAAAGATGTGCGTGGGGAATAGAACGAGAGGGGAGAAAAGAGCAGGAATATAAGGGATTAAAGGCAGTTTTTGGCAGAGCAGGTGGCATTTCACGTGCCGTTTTCAGTCGGAGCGGAGGGATGGCTACCCGAAATGAAAGAGTAACACCCTTGACCTAGGCCCTTGGCCCGAAATTGCTCCTCTAACACACAAAAATTTGGAAAACTAGACATGAACGGCTACTTTTGCCGCCCGGAGGCATGTTTAGAGGGTGAAGACAGAAAGGGAGTTCAAAGATGGAGGAGAAAACGTTGTGTCAGTGATGTCTTCTCTCTCCAAGAAAAGTTGTCTCTCTGTCTGAGACTTTCTCTAAGGTAAAGATGCAGAATACTAATGGTGATGAAAAAAAAAAAAAGACGGTCCAATCCATCCTTCCACACCCACTGATGAAAGAAAAAACAGCCTAAGTGTAATTTAATTGCTGGACAGATTCCTGTGGCTGCAGCTCTATCCCAGCCTGATATGGAAAATGCATTCGTCTGTATCGGCGTTGTGATTGACAGCTGGCACAGGTACCATATGGGCTCCGACGGCGACAGCAGCACTGAAATAACACAGCAGGTGCTTTGATCAAAGCACAGTTCCTATTTTCATCACCATGCTTGGGAGGACATCTGCATAGCAGCTTTGCCCAGGGGAACGCTGACACAGCAGGCTGGGCTTCCTCGGCATCAGCACAATGGAACTGGATGTGTGTGTGTGTGTGTGTGTGTGTGTGTGTGTGTGTGTGTGTGTGTGTGTGTGTGAGGCACAGGAATACGCACTCCCTTTCCCAACCAGCCTGAGTCGGGATAAAACCACTGAAGGACTGTCTCTGATTGGCATGTAGATAACAAGGCAGTGTTTTAAAAGTTGCCCGTGCAGTGGGGGGAGAATCTTCAAAGGAGAATATTCATCGGATACATTTGGGGTTGGATGGAGTTTAGCTGGATGCCAATTAGAAACCTTTTTCAGCCAAAAGTTTGTGGGAGTTCACTGAGCAAAAGAAAACACTCCTTTATGGAGTCATTTTCACTCGCCGTGCTGTGACTGCAAAGTGTTTAATGCAATGCCAGCCAAATTGTCATGGTTTTGATTCAAAATCAATATCATGACTGAAACCAAGTAGCGTTTATTTCGTTTTACATCTTTTTCGCACTTTGAAAAACCTTTATCCAACAGCAATACTGTACTCAACACTCAAAGTAATACCAGATTTCCCTTGTGGCTCCCTGTTTACTGATGAATCCCATGTCTCTTCTTCTTCTTTCTCTATATACAACAAGGCACACAGTACATGCTCCTGATGGTGCAACACAACTGCCTTCGCCTGTGCAGGTAAATAATGTCGGTGCTCATATTCCTTTCAACAGCAGAAAAATACAGCTTCAGGCGTATTATGTGCGTTTCAAGTACCTACTCCGAGAAACTCGATCAAAGAACCATTCTCACGCTAAGGCGCTGGAGTGTTGTTTTTTTTTTCCTGAACTGGAAAAGTAGTCACTAGTGCCCACATCAATGAAGAGACAAAACAACAGGCAGTCGACGTAGCAAATAAAATCTTCAGCGCGTTACCGCTCGAGCACATAATGTAAACGATCTCCGTATGTTAATGAGGCTATAACGCCGCGGGAAAACATCGGAGACGGGGGCTTGTACGTCCGGCGGAGCGTGACGTGTCTTCGGTCCTGAACAGATAACGGCGCAGCGAGGGTCCCGCCCGAGCGCCGTTCCGTCACAAAGCCCCGGCGTCGTCCTCGGCTCGGCACTCTCCGTGAATGGGCTCGGCGCTAAGATAAACTGAAGTCACCGGTGAGCGCGGCGTGCGTGAAGGGCAGAGCTAAAGCACTTTAGAACTGGACTGCCAGAGCATCAGCGCAGGACCCTGCTGCTGAAATGAAAATAAAATTGATTGGAAAGAATAAAATACTCTGTGGTGTGTGTGTGTGTGGGGGCGTGTGTGTGTGTGTGTTCATGTATGCAATTGTGTGTGTGTCTGCATGTGCTTGTGTGCATATTTAGTGTCTGTAATATGCGTGTTTATGTATTTATTACACATAAATACCCATATTACGCGCACTAGCAATGTGTGTAATATGTGCTCTTATGTGTGTGTGCGTCGGTGTCCATACATGTGTGTGTATGTAAGTTTGGGCACTATGAAGTGTGCATGTGTGTGCATGTCTCACTCTCTCTTTTCTCAGTCACCCAAAAAACAACACACACACATACACACACACACACACACACACACACACACACACACACACCAAAGAGCCGTCCTCTCCAGTGGATCCCGACCACTAAGAAAAACAGGCTGATAAAATATGCATGGTAGGAGAAAAACCTCACTGCCTTAGCACATAAAAATGTGCTGCCTCCCTCCTCCGGAGTGTAAAACATTGATGGCGGCAGCGCTGCGCGTCGGAGGAGCCGAGCCACTGGATGGAGCGCCGTGCTGAACCAGTGGAGGGTGAGCAAGTTCACAGTCTAATTCTGGACCTCACCCATGGGACCGCCGGGCTGAGAAAGGAAAGAGCCGGGCAGTTTTACCTCGAAAAAGCCTCTCCTGGTTTGACTTTGTGTGTGTGTGTGTGCGTGTGTGCGCATGCGTGTGTGAGTGTGAGTGAGAGACGAGTGAGAAAGGGGGAGAGAGAAGGAGGGGGAGTTCTCAGATAAGCCTGGAGTGTGGCTTCCAGTGTGGAGCTAACACTGCAACACACGTGCGCGTAGACACACACACACACACACACACACACACACACACAGATTTGTATTGCTGTACTTGTGAGGACCTTAATTGACTACATTCATTCCCTAATCCCAACCTAACCTGTGTCCACTACATGCCTAACCCTAAACTAAACTTAACCTTGATCCTTTGATCCTGAACCCTGAAATAGCTCCTTAAAAAAGTGACAAGTTGAATTTAGTTGTACTTAATCAAAAAAAGGATGACGAGGGCAGGATGTTATGTATACAGGCCATACCATTGATGGAGTAAAAGTTAACATATGTAATGTGTACGCTCCAAACAAAGAGGATAGCAATTTTATTCATATGGTGAACAATAAGTGACAATTGGTAAAATGTCCTCACTTTGCAGGATTTCCCTAATCTTTCTATCTTCATGAGGACTATTGGCCCTCATAAGGATAGGAATACAAGAATGCACAAACGCACAAACACACACGCACACACACACACACACACACAGTATGTCTGCTTCGGCTGTCAGAGATAGGGAGTATGGGGATCAAAACAGCCATCAGTCGAAACGGCAAAGGGAAAGTTGACGAGCAGCGTCTCGTCAGCAGTTCACTCCTTCCTATCTAACAGCGCTGGAAAACACACACCCTCAAGAAAACACTGATAATATGCACAGCATGAAGAAAACCATTGTTCTTAATCTACTTGTTTCAGCGTTTATCGGCCCACTTTGATAGCACTCTCTCAACACACACACACACACACACACGCGCGCACACTCCCACGAAGCATGGCTGGGAAAACAAACACACTCCTCTGAACTGCCTTCCTCTGGGCTTTGTGTGCTCTCTCTGAAACCTCCATCTATCTAGACAAGAGTCAACCTGGAAATGGAACAAAGGACTGGCTCCTCGCTCTGCATTGTTATTTAGCATCGTCTGTCGCTACGCTAGACACTGAGCTCCATTCCAGAGAATAGGATTACACACACACACACACACACACACACACACCACACACACACACACACACACACAGGCACAATAAGCTCAGCAATCTTGCTATGCCACAGTTCAGACTCTTTCTCATCTTTCCAAAGCGCCATTGATCGGATTCTGGAGTCAGACAGAGAAGTATGGGGGTCTGGCGGTAAGCAATAAGCGCCACTTTAAACACACCATTAACCATGCCCTGTGAAAGTCCCGGCTTTGTCAATAAAGATTTAACCTGCCCAATGAATTCAGCTTCTAATTACGCTTAGTTAAATGCCACTTCCCGGGATGTAAATCAGCTGCTCAATATTCTCAAGGATAGCGGCTATGTAATTGCTGCTGACGCTAAATAAATGAGAAGAGAAAAATAACCGATAAGGGTTTTGTTGATCAGTTAAAAACAGCTGACGTCAGCAAGATGAAGAAGTGGAGTGGTCAACAAAAGTTGAGGCTTGTTAACTCTAAACTTCCTCAACAGTGCTGGACAGAGTTTCAGAAAAGTCCAAAGGAAGAAATGTAAGGAACTTCTCCAAATTTCAAAAGTCCAAAAAGCCTCATGTTTAACAAGCGGTTGATTGGTTTGTTAGAGGAGCTTGTTGAGCGCTTGGTAATACACACAGTATCGCACACAGTAATAAAGGGTTAAATCTCATGTGTCATTAGTAAATCCTACTCTATCTCTATTACAAACAGTGCAAGTATGCAGTACATGTATTTGGTGTTGTCAAGTACTGCGGTGGTAAATGTTAGGTCACACCCACGAGACAAACACATGTAAGGAAATAGGCAGTCCACCTCCAACCAAGTCTCCCATATCAAAACAGGACAATGCGTCACATTTGTACGCACTGCGATTAAAATGGTCCAGTGCGCCAGGCGAGAGGGGGTGAAGCCTGGTACCAGCTAGTGACAAGTGCTGTGGTGTATTATGGGCTTTTTTAAAGCCGATGCGCTGCTAAGACCATGCTTTGTTTATGGGCCTGCTCCTCTGTTTGAATGAAAGTGGCGGCCTGATAAGTCACATGTAGCCCTGAACCAATGACCTGTGTTAAGGAGCTGTAATTGTCTTTTTACAGCAGGCTCTAAATCTATCCTTGCCTTCCCTTCGCCTGTTCACCCCTCCGATTGCCGTGCCGCCTCCGGTTGCCTAGCAGCAGCTGTCCTCAGGGTTGTTGTTTTTTTTGACTGATGGGCAACAAAGTCAGCTCCTTTTTACAGTTGTGGTAATAGGCAGCGCTATCAGTGTGTGCTGCAGAATGGTTCGGGTGGTAAAAAGGTTGGAGAGGGGAGAATGTCTTGTACCTGAGAGGTGCAGGGAAATACAAGAGCTTTAAATAAGGAGTTTTGAAGGGGCGTACGACTTCAGAAGTTCAAGAATTCAAGATTTAGAAACCGGAGTGTGTGTGTCTGTGTTGTCTGTGTGTGTGTGTGTGTGTGCCTGTACTAACCTGCAGCCATCTGCATGTATCCAGCCAGGGTGCAGATCCTCCTCTCACATCCTCCACTGGGCAGGAAGATGGTGATGATGGCCAACAGGGAGCTGACCGCCAGCAGAGCGCAACCTCCTGAACACAGCACCGCACTGGTCTGGAAAACACACACACACACACACAAAATTTTGTTATAGCTTTGTGTATTCTCTTTCAGCACCACCCTGCTTAACATTCACATAGTTACACATATTCACAGCTGGGAGCTGGCACAGTACAACCAGTCTGCTGCCGTCGGCCACAGAGCAACTCCAGTGTCAAATGTGTGCTAGAGCATCATCCTTTGTTCAAAAGTTGTCCAGTCAAAGCGGAGTAATACGCAATATAAGGATTCATGATTTCACTGCTGTATTTGAGAACATAAACAACTCTCTCCAAAAGCCAGAAGCATGTGATGTTGTCAAGATGTAAAAAACTGCATGTCAACAGCAAGTGTAATCCAGTGGTTGATGGCCGCTGCTGGGCTCGCAGTCAATCCTCCTAACTGGTTAATGGCTTTCTCAGTTGGAAACAGCAGTCCATAGCCAAACAACAGGGCACTGTCCCCATTCATTACATCTTTGCTTAATCACACACACATGCTGAGAGCAGGAGGAGGAAAACACCAGCTAGGAGCAAGAGACAGGCCAACAAAGACAGGAGGAGAGCAGAAACACACACTGTGGGCTGAATCACACCTGTTCAGATGTACTATGTTTGTACAAAATGATACAATTCATGCAAGTATGCAGTCCAAGCCCATGACCATAACCTTCTTTTCTCCCAAACAGTCTACATATTAAATTCTTCAGCTGAGAGGAAGTTTGGTTCTGTTCTTTCTGCAATTTCCTGTCTCAGTGTTTTGACTTGCCATTCACTCTGATCAGCGTGCCACATTGTCTCGTGGCTCCCCTCTTACAAAGAGACTCGCAGGAATGTGTGCATTCCTGAGTGAGTGGCAGGTTAAGTATGAATGCGTTAGCCTGAGGGAGGCGGTGCGTGTGTGTGTGTGTGTGTGTGTGTGGTGGAGGTCCAGGTGAATTCCCACAGCCTGTCTGTCTTCATGGTGCTGTTTGATCTGCATGCCTCGTCATTACCTCTTCACATTGACTCGCCAGCTTTGATAAAGCTGCCACACATCCCCCTTGACACATTTAAACCTGTCCGTCTTGGGCAGGCGCAACACACACACACACACACACACAAAACAGTACGTGTCACATAAATGATTAGCATGCAGGCGGCAGCGATCAGAGAGAAATGTCTAACATGCACGAGGGAATTACAGCCCTAATACAAGTGTCATTATGCATGTCCCTGATGTGACTGACGTGAATGGAGGGAGGATGAAAGCTGAGCGATTTCCTTGCCTGACAGAAGATTTAATTAGCTTGTTCTGGGCGTTTGGCAGAAAGCGAGAGGGGAATAGGAAAATATTGAAGTGCGGTGATGAACGTGGCACTGATGATGACGATTCTTTTGACCTTTATTTATCCAGGTCTGCTGAGCACGTACACTCTTCTCCATACATACATTTATACACATTCACACCTCGGCCGCAGAGAGGCTCCATGGGAATAGCTGGGGTTAAGTGCCTTGCACAAGGGCACCTTGACTAGATATTAAACAAGAGAGCGTGTGCAGAAGAGCCTCCTTCAAGGGACATTGACTCTTAATTTTATTGCAAATCGTTTATTGAGCAAATTTATAGGTTTAATTTGATTTCCTTCATGATTCAAATGTCACCATAATTCAGCACAAATGATCATTTCAGTTTCAGTGCCGGGTCACATGTGTTGCCTTTATGATTAGTCAGGAGCTAATTAATGCGAGCATTGACTTGACTGGTCAGTCTTGGTTTGCTTAGTCAACAGACAAAATACCTTTTATACACAACAAGCGAGCTCCTAGCTGGACATTATCAATCAAAATGTTTGTTTCATCTTGCTCTTTTGCAAAATAAATGCATTTTTCTGGAAAATATTTATCCCAGTGTGTTTTAAAGTCTTAAGGTATGGCCAGCTTTGTCACAAAGTGTTACTCATTTACTTTCCCCACCAACCTTGAAGATGATGATGTAAAGAGAGATGGAGGAGAAGAAGAATTAGGAGGAAAGTGGGGGATGGTAATGATGATGATGAAGATGAAGCTGGTGTTGATGAGGAATAGTTACTGAGCATCATTAGAACTTTGAGGATGAACACAAAAAAGCCACGCTCCTTTCCACTGTGGTCCTCAGCTGTGGCATTGCTCCAAAAAAATGTGGATATCACTGAATTGCTTTCGGTGCAAAGAACTTAAAGGAACAATCCACCATAAAACATTTTAACACTGTTTAAAATCAGCTATTGGTGATGTATCTCCCATTTCTGGGCCCATTTTGTTGCCAAACATAGACAACATGATATTTCCAGCGCAGCTACAATGGAGTTTGATAGCAGAAATGTTTTCAGCTATCTGAAACATCAATGGTGCGCACCATTGACGCACGGTTTTGGTGTCAGTCTCTCGGAGCAAGGGCTTCTTTCTTCTTTCTTTCTTCTTTCAACAATCATGTTCGCCAATCATACAGGGAGAAATCCATCGTAGAAGAGGCAGAGAGACCAATTTCTCCACTGACAGCAGCCTCAATAGACCAGAATACAATGCAGCCACAAGACATGTTGTGTTTTGAGTAAAGGGGTGTGTCTGCAATCATCGACATGTATAACCCACAGCCGAATGATCACACTTTCAAGCTATTTCAATGCCCATACGCCCACCTTTGATTGAAAACAACAAATCCAGGCCCATTCTCTGGGGGTTGTTGAAAGGCATTCTGGGAAATGTAGGAAATCACTAATTGAAGTAGTAGATGAGACCGGTTGAGGGAAAGTGGAAAATAAATGACAAAATCATCACAAAATAACTCCTGGAATGCACCGGACATCACAGACCGATGATATCTAACAGTGTAAGAGTATCTGAGGGTTGATTTTTCTTTTAAGATACCACAGCAGGGAAATAGGGAGCAAAAGAGGAAGAAGATGTTGACAGTAAGAACACTCATCTCCGATACTCAGGCTTCTGCTACAGCTACTTTTTTGATCCCCCGCAAACTACATGAGGACAGAGGAGAGACAGTGGAAGCCTTGAAGATATGGAAAAGCCATTAACTTCTGCGGGCTTTGTTCTCCTTTCTCTCTCGCTGAAATGATATTCATGTATGCATAGGAATGTCTCCCTTTTCCCCGCTGCTTGATCTTGGCTTGCCTCGTGGGCTCCCAGTGTGCAGCCTACCTCCCACCCCGCTGTTCTCAATTCACTGTGACACATTAAAGGTACGTTGTGCCTCATATAGGGGAGAGAGGGCTGGAGAGGGGGAGGGCAGCCACGTTCGGTTATATAAGCCCTCCATGCACCCCCACTTAACAAAAAAAAGACACATTATGATGATGTAGTCAACTGCATTAGGCCCAATAATGATGTTTAGTATAGCATATGACTGAAAAAAAAACAAAAAAAAACAACATTATTACAACATTATTATATATTATATTTCCTTGCGGCAAGCTGTAAAACCAGCTGTTATTTGTGCATTCTGTCCCTTTTTCAGTCCCCTAATTATCTGCAAGCAGTAATAGATTTATTCACATGACATTTTCAATGTGCCATTTAAACACAGCCCCAGAGACTAATGAAGGCTATCAGAGCGCTACACAGCTATTTTTACAGAAAACAACCAACATTTCAATTAATGGTGCCCCAATTAATCAACTCCCAACATTTTGTGTGTGTGTGTGTGTGTGTGTGCGTGTTTTGTGTACCACTGATGAAACAAACTCATAATCATTAGGACTTTTACTTACAGACAAGCTAGAAAAAATAAGGAGGCCTTTTTCCATGACTGTACTTGTGTTGTTAATTTAGTAGAAAATTAGCTCCTAACAGCACTGGTCCTTTCAGAGATGCTTCCTAAATAGATTGTAATTATGTGTGAATAACCGGTCGGGCCACGGCAACTGCCAGAGGCGGAGAGGAAAGGGAGTTTGAAAGAGTGAAAATGGTGAAGGGAGGAAACAACATTTTCCTTTTGGCAGAGAGACACAGAGAAAGAGGCAGATGACACTTTCCTACTTGTCTTTATCTCTTGCTCTTTCTCTCTCCTGTTTTCTGCCTCTGTCTTTCGCAGAAAAAATCCTGATTTGCAAGGCAATCTTCAGGAAATTCTGTTTTACTGTAAGCTGAGTCACAAAGAGAGACTACTTTTACAACAGCGGTGCCAACAATAACTGGGACTACCATAAGGTGCACTTGACCCACGCCATTTAATCCTGCAATACAAGTAAATGGCCTCCAGCAGCCAGTAATATGGCTATACAAATGTTACAGTGCTGATAAAACTAAAGGCTACAGGCGCTGATACACACGCTGCAAGGCTACCTGTCTCTGTCATAAAGAAGCTTTATTGGTTCCCACAATAAACGGATCACATCCTGGGCCTATTGGAGACCAATAACAGCATCGATACAAAAAAAACCATCCAGCTGCCTTGAGTAATAAAGGGAGCGTCTGATGGGGACTCTTTGATTTCCAATTACATTAAGGAAGTCGGGGATTACACTCTACGGGCCAATGAAATTTCATTGTCTCCTGAATTGGGAGTTACACGACAAAGATGGCATGGCATGTCTCATTAAACGCGCTTTGCCTCTCCTATCCCGGACTGACCGGCTAAATGTTTCAGTGTGGGGCTTGCGGGAAGTGAAGGCTTTCTGCCTCCTCGCGCTGCTGTGGAAGTGGCAGGAGTGGGAGACAGTTACATTAATGCTAAGTGCCAACCCTTGACAGAAATAACCCCACCACTTCACGATCTAATGCCTTGCCTTTATAGAGGACAAGAGGTGAAGTGAGATCGCTGAGGATCCGCCAATAAGCAGACATGATGCTCAATGCGTGTGTGTGTGTGTGTGTGGGGGGGGGGGGTACACTGTTATTGCATGTGTACAGGTATGGCAGCTGCACGCAACTGCTGTCTCATCCTCTCTGCGGTTTTAGTGTCCGACACTTGGCTCACCCGCCCCCATCGCTAATCAGCATTCAGCCACGTAAGAGCCCAGCGGTCACACTAAGCATCAGCCTGGACATGTTCTGCTGCTAGAAGCCCATTAGCACTGTAACACTGCTTCCCAGAGCATCACTTTGCCACGAGAGGGGCCTCTGGTCCTGCTGCTATGACACACACACACACACACACACACACACACACACACACACACACACACACAGGGGATCAACTGAGATTTCCCCCATCAAGTCCTCTCTCTAAGCTGTTACTCTTCCCCAGTACTTTCTCTCCCTCTCTCTCTCTTTCTTTCTTCTGGCTTGTCATGTAACTTCATCATTTTTAGAGGAATCCTTATAATTCTGCCAGAGCACTAATACAAAAGCACCCCCACCTCTACATTAATGTGTTGAATAATACATCCGTCTCCTCATTGATCTTCACTGGGTGGAGACGAGGGAAAGAGAGCGTCGTGTGTATGGGCGTTTGAATGTGTGTGTGTGTGTGTGTGTGTGTCTGACAGTCCTCTGAATGGCTGACAAAGCTGTGTATGCAGAGTGAATGCGAGATGGAGAGGAGATGAGGGAGAGAGGGGAGTGGAGATTAATCACCTGACAAGTGGATGGAGTGTCCATTTGTGCCTTGGGGACGGGCCGCAGATAGGATGTGACATTCAGGAGCACTTAGGAGGACATGGGAGCATTCCCTATTCCCTCTGCCCTCCCGAACACACACACACAGCGACGCACACACACGGCGTCACTCACTGTTATCATAAAAACACTTGTATAGCTTTATAGGTGTAATAGTTACTAGGTTATAAGCGGCTTTACCCAATGATACCAAGAAGCATTATGTTCTCAGACCGAAGGAAAACTACTTGTTGATTCATTCTTTATCAGTTCAGTTCATTTATTAGTTTGTTTTGTCATTATACTCTTTAAAACTTGGATATGGGATGTATTTTTACTATATATTAATGTTATGGGTAGCAGTGATGATAGTTTACAATAGTGGTTTTAACCCATTTGACCCAGGGACCAACCCCATTCATAAGCAATAAATAGAAAAAGGTTTTAAAATGGGTTTTTTAAAAATCTTGTTAGTGGATAGATAAAATCAATACTTGCAATACTTTATTTCAATGCCAGAAGACCTTGATCTGGCATACAAGAAATAAAGTATTGCAAGTATTGAGTGTGTGCAGGAATTCTTTATCTATTCACAGTCAGTTGATTTTTCCTACACGTTTTTCACATTTAAAGGTGTGCAAAAACCTTTTTTCTATCTTTCTATCTTGTTAGTGAGAAATCTGGGCATGGTGAGCTGGACACAGTCTATATTCTTGGTGATCTGGTCTGATATGAAACAGTCTCATATCGTTTCCTGGCTGGAGTCTGGCCCTGTTATTTGTTCTTCAGGTGTACAACAGTGGAGAATCCACTCTCACAGAGATATGTGGCCGCAAATGGCAAAAGACATTTTATTGCCTCTGGTGTCAGCTGTGGAAACTCTTTTACAACCTATCCAGGACTGGGTCTCATATCTGCCTCTGTGAAGAGTGTCTGTGGATAACTCAATCAACGATCCTCTTCTGCCAGTTAAACTCGACCCCGCTGCTATATTGTCACTGAAAGGAAGCAGAATCCATTTGGTGTCACGGCGCCAGCGGTTAGACTGAGAAAAGTACCTTTCAAATTGAATCAGAAGCTTCTTCAAATGTCTACAGATGATGTCTTTGATGTCAACTATGTCCGAGTGCTCCTCCCTTGATGGAAACACTGCTAATATCCTCTTCCACCTGCTCTATTCAACTCTTTATTTTTTTCATAAAAGCCTCCAAGTTTCCATACAGCTGAAGGACATTGGCATCTCTCCCCTGCACTGAGCTGTTCAACCTGTTTAGCTCGACCAAAATATCTGTGAGGCAGGCCAACGTAGTTAACCTCTCTTTGTCAAAGAAGGCAGCAGCCAGATCACTGTGGCTTTGCCGCAGTAGAAAGTTATGGATTTCAGAATGCAATTCGAACACGAAGGTCCACGCTCTCTCGCTCATCTCACCATCTCACCTCTGAGTGGGAGAAAAGAGAAGTCTGCTCGAGTATTGAGTATTTAATGTGTTTTTCTTCAAGGATCACAACCTTAACAACAGTATGAAATACATTGCTGAGCTCAACACGTAAAGCTGGTTCATGCTTCACGTGGAAACGTATGCGTCAACATGCACACAGTCAAAATGACGGAGTTGGGGGCAAAACAACTGGACACTTTGAAGTCGTATGCAGGTCGGGCACCACCTGAAATTTGCTCTGGCTCTGTCACTACGTAATGCCACATGCTTTTGTGAATGTCTTTGAAAAAGTCATCAAGCACTTTGAAGACCTCTGCTCCTGTTGCGCGGCCTTGCCAGGTTAGAGTTACCCCCATTCTTTTCATAACACACACACACCGGCAGTTGCGCATCGTACATAATATCCGTATTCTTGTCAATTTGAATGATAAATCCCTCTGCTGATTTCAGTTTTCTCTGCCATTTCCTCAATTCGTCGCCGTATTGTGGAGTCAGACACAGAGATGCATTTTACTTTGTTTGCTCATTCCTTCATGCCATCGTTAGGAAGACGTGCCAAGCATATAAAACAAAGTGATGCCTCTTCTCCTGCTTTGTCTGTGACAAATGTAAATCCGTCCCTGAAGCTGATTCTTCTGGAGCTTTCCCTGTGACAGGGCCCTCGGATGTGGATGGGTTGTCTGACTCTGTGTTACCAGCAGGTTCTTTCCTTATCAGGAATCGGCCCATTGTAGCATTGGTTTGCTAGCTAGGTGACCGGTTAACTGGCTAACTGAAGTTCAGTCAGGCTGCCAAAAGCATCTACTTTCCAGCAATTTATCACTTCCAGTACAACTTTATATTACAACTTTCTGATCTATTTTTTAATAGTTACTCTGATTGTCCCCAATTGTGTGGTGGTGGGGGTGAGGGGCATGTGGTCATGTGCCAGCATCGGCCAAAAGACAGTATTTTAGCAAAAATATTATTTTTATCAAAGTATTGAAATAAAACGGAATCATTTAAAAACATCTGGCCAGGGCCCCCCTGGGGTCCGCCGACCCCCTGTTAAAAACTTCTGGTCTAACAGACTGAAATGTTTGCTGTTCTTTTGCACTTGAGCACATTTTTTTGCACCAATGTCTGAATAAAACAATTTCTGCATTAATCTCAGCATATGGACTGACTTACTGAGGCTATTTTGCCCGGACCTCATGGTGTGAGAGTCACATTACACCTGATCCTTGTTCTATTCTTCAACCAGCCAGGATAAACTTTCTACTATGAGGTCGAGGGTCTTTACTGCTATGTTCATATTAATACTGCCAACACAAGCTGTCATCCTGTGTGGATCATGAATGTTGACAGTTATTATATTACCATACCTCAGAATGTTTGGTATCACTATTACTGTATGGATTTGGTATCACAATACTACGAAGTAATCATGCAATCCCATTAGTTTACAGCATGCAAAGTCAACATGTTAAGTAAAATCTACACATACTGGGAACTGTTATGAACAGTCATCTGTTAAATTCTCTCCTCTTCTATTCTACTTGTGTGAAATTACCCTTATGATTCAGTGTCGTTTCTCATGGTGAACACTGATTGGGTTTCAGAGGTTCGGCTACAGATTTCCCAACGATTAGAATGGGACTTTCCTCTAATCTTCGTCCAAAAAAAGTCATACAGTAACACTAGACAGCCCCTCATTGTCACATGAAATCCAGGGTTTTCTTCCAGTGCCCCAGTCGAAGCCCTCCCTGCTGCGAAGCAATGCTTTAATGTGGTGTTGAGTATTCAGTGTCATGTTAAATGAAAACATGGTGGGAATCTCTGGTACCATCAGAGTGTCTTTCTCACACACACACACTGACAGAAGGATGAACTGGGAGGAATGTCATGAACTGGCCCAAGAAACACCCCCAAACACATACAGAGACAAGGAACATGCATATACAGTATGGACACACACAGTGCACCTTTTTTATGCATGCACTGTATGCGGTGTGAATGGATGTTTGCTTTAGTTCAAAGTTCATCCCACAAAGCCAGAGCCAGCCACAGAGCAGGAAATTGGTCCGGAGTCACCAGAGATCACAGGAGCGCTGCAACCTGTTGTTTCTGTTGCAACTTGATCTCATAAAATGTCATGAAATGAGCACGAAGTCTGAAACGCAGATTTACGTTCCTCCACCACAAACTGGATTCTGCGACAATAACACAAGTTGGACACAGCATTTTCACCTGAAGTTTGGCCAACGGTTATGTTTAGGCAACTAAACCAACTTGGTTACACATACAGAGGTGTGGGTTTCATGGCCTCTCTCTCCCAGGTCCACAGTTCTCCCAGTTCACCTGGCCTGGCTCCAGTCTGACCAGCGCTGCAGGCAGCTGCCTCCTTGCCAGGGCCACTAACCACCACCTGCTGCACCACCTGGAGACCACATGGACTTCACTCCTGGGCTCCGGGGTGATGAATAAACCCAAAGTATTGTTGATCAATGAGCCGAAGCTGCACTATGAACTGTCACTATGAACTACTCTAACTCTGCTGTCACACGGCTAGAAGCCACATCGCTACGCTGCTGCGGTTCCTTTTTAAATGCTCACATCCTGTTCAAATGTTACCGGCATCTGTGGTTCTGAATGTGGACAGCTTTTGCACATCCTGCACATATGCCCTTGATTTGGACTGTGTATTTGTGTCAATTGGATAACTGTAAACACTTTTATAACTGTACAATTCTTGGGAGCAAGAGAAGAATGAAGCTTCTCCACATTACCTTTATTTATTATATCACTATCTACATCCTACTCTCTGTTTTTTGCTATTTCTATCTATAACTTCTATAACGTCTTCATTTGCTGATTTTTGAGTGAGATTCTGCAGCTGCATTGATGCAATTTCCCCACAGGGATCATTAAAGTTTCATTTATTTAACTCTTTGCAGATTTGAACTAATTGCAAGCTATGATGATGCAGTGACAAGAGGGACATACAGTATAGCAACACTAGCATGTGCATGGCTGTTGATCAGTGATGTTCAAAGTTAAAAAGTTAAGCTGTAGCAAACATTTCCACCAGCTGACCTTTTTAGCTGACACTCTAGCTGACCTTTTTCTGGTCACAGAAAATGAATGGACTTCCAGTGAGAGATTCCTCAAGTTGCTGGCAGTGTGAGCGCACAGCGAAAGCTATTTACTTCTTCTATAATATTCTTCATTTTCTAAAAGAAATATAGAAGAGAGAAGAGTTTTTTTTAAAAGTAGACATCGTAAGAATACGAACTGCCTCAGGAATCAACCTGCCAAAGAGCTTCAGGGAAGTTCTAGTCCCAGCTCTATTGGAGAAAGACGTAAACCACATTTCTAGTTCCACATCCACTGTGGCGCGGGAAAAGGGAATAGATGAACGCTCGCACCGTCCCAAAGGAGAGACATGTTTATGAAAAACCTCAGGTATAGAAGCACAAACAGTGGCTCTTATGTAAGGGATTGTTACGGATAGCTATAGGCCACAGAGGAAACCAGCTTCTATTTTAGGCATATTGTTCTGAGGAAAACGTCTCTCCCCAAACCTCTTCAAAACTACACAGAGCAACGCATCCCCGCAGTCCCGTTCAAATAAAAAGAAATATTGTCAAAAGCATCACAGCATTTCCTGTAAAAAAAAAACCAAAAAAAAAACAAGCAAAGGAAAAGTTAAGAAAGCCCAGAGAGGAGTGAAGTCCCTACATCATTCATCAATGATGATGATGATCAGGGGTTATGCACTGCGTTCCCTTTATAGGTTAATCAAGAACTGTATGACAGTGATCAAGTGTCCATCTGGCAGCGCTGAACACACACACACACACACACACACACACACACACACACACACACACACACACAGGGTCTTGGGTCCCATATTAGCAGGCTGCAGCCTCATCAGCCACAAAAGCCCTTGCTCTCCCTCATCTCCTCTCTCTCTCTCTTCCATCCTTCCATCCCTCCCTTCTCCTCCTCCCTTCTGCTCTCAATTATATGGTAGTTAATATCCCGGAGGGTAGGGGGGGGGGGCAGGCACAGGGTCAGATACAGTGGATAAAATAACTGCCTCTGCTCAAAAACATCTAACTAATACCTTCTCCCTCACCTCTCTCTCTCTTTCCCCTCTCCCCCTCCGCCGCTCTGTGGTTCATAATAGATCACAATAGCAGATCAGTTCAGATGGGAGGATCAAATAGCTGGTTTGAAGCGTGGGATGGGATCTCTCTCGCAGCCCGGTTTAATGATGAGATCCTCAGAGCCGGGCCAGAGGTTTATTCAGAGCTTATAATGGGCTGCTGGTGGTGGGAGAGGGGGGCAGTCAAAAGAGAGGGACCCCAGGCAAAGTTTCTCCTTTCTCTTCTCCCTCAATAGATGCTGTAATTGAATTATAGAGCAACTGATACTTTTGTGTCCAACCCCCCCCTCCCAAACCTCCTTCTGATTCTCTTCAAAAGACACCAGGTACTGGAATGTGTCTTGTTTTGTCTCTGGCTCTGAGGCAGATGCTAATAAGAGATGGAAGAAAAGCAGATAGCATTCACATTTGTTTTGATGAGTTCAGAGAGAGAGAGAAATTGGGTGGAATTGGGCTGATCACTGTAAATCGGCACAAGCGCTCATTAGACTAAACCTATGTTTGGCACGCTAACAAACAGCAGAGCGTAATTGGGATACAAAAGAGGCCCAAATCCAGAAATTACGGTTGATCTTTTTTACATCAAACACTCACAGCACTGCAGGAGAGAGAGCTGGGAGGGGAGAGAGCGCAAGATGAGAGGACGAGCGAGTGTGAGAGAAATGTAGAGGAAAATGTGGGGGAGAGGGAGGGGCACTTTGCCTTCTCAGAGTGAAGGAGGAATAGTGTTTTCTCTCAGGTTGGCTCAATAATACGATAACCACACACAGAGAGGCTGATAGCAGACGCTCTGCTCCAACTGTAGGTGTCTTATCCGTAACTGTTTAGCTACGCTGAAGCTCATCTTCTAAGCCCTCTTAGGTAAACAAAATGCCTTTGCCCAGCCTCTGTGTATATACGGTGTAAACAGAAAAAACATCATCAATGGCTTAAGGCTGCTGTTCACATACTTGAATTGCCTGAGCTGAAGTGAAAAATCAAATATTAATTTACTTCAAAAGCACATTCGAACTGGTTTTTACTGGTCTACTGATCTACACATACATTTATCTATTGGCTACCAAAAACATAACACATTAGGGCTGCAACCAACGATTATTTTCATTATCGATTAAACAATCCATTATTTTTTCCACTGATAGATTCATCATTTAGTCTCTAAAATGTCACAAATAATGACAAATGCTCATCACAAGTTACCAGAGTCCAAAGTGATTCTTAAAATTGCTTACTTAGTCTGACCAGCAGCCAAAAAACCCCCCAAAGTATCTGTGAAGCTGTAACCAGCGAATGTTTGGTATTTTTACTTGATAAATGACTAAAATGATTAACTGATTATCAGAAATATAATTTTCTTTCGATCAACTAATCAATTAATCGACTAATCTTTTCAGATCTATAACATATTATTATTATATCATGGAGATAACTGAATCAAACTGCTATTATCAGATGACTTCTAAGTTTACTGAAAAACAGTATCGGTAATTTACTCAGTTTAAAAAAAAAGATTAATTAATTATTATCATTATTATTAAAAAATGTTAATTACAGATGCCGTTGGTAATAAATACAATTACAGAACCTCCCCCAGTAAAAAAAAACCCAATCCAGTTTCATAGGGCCGAAGTCTCACAGACATAAAACTTTCAGGATGCAAATGTGTCCCGGCACAGCCTCCTCCACCTGTGATGGAGATGTGGAGGGTAAAGAGAGTGTGTGTGGGCTCCACAGCGGAGGCCGTCCTTCAGCATCCCTCTCACACACTCCAGCCAAACTCACACAGCCCAGCGAGCTCTTGCATTTATGCATGATCTGCACTACCACCGGTCCCAAGTGCACATTTCATAATTCATGTATACTGTACCGTAGCAACTGGAAACGCTACTATATCTGCCTCCACCGCTCTGCTTGATTCCCTGTTACATTCACACACAGCAAACCCTCTGTCCTCAAAATACCAAAACATGTAGCGATATGTAAGTTTAAAGAAAAGTTTCAAATGACTCAAATACGATCTTCTGTTTGAAAGAGACAATCAAACCCAACTGTACACATTCCAATCAATTACTATTTATTCTCAAGATGGAGCACTGGTCGTATTTGAGCATCTAAGCCTTTGCTGCTAAAAAAGTCCCATTGAGGAATGGTCTTTGAGATTAGAGAGTCTGTTCTGACATGAATCAGGAGGGAGGTAGATCCGCACAGGGCTGAATCTAACGTGTTGCCAGGTTTGGAGCACGGTTGCATCAGTGTGATGGCAGAATAATGTCCTTATGTTAGAAAGACTGTCTGCTGCATGTTAAGAGTCTGGCCCGGAGAGGCAGAGGGTGGGAATGATGTAACCGGACAGCCACATGCTGCGCTGCTGCAGCTCACATGATGACAGTTTATCATTAAGCAGTAGGTCACTAATTAACCTCAGTTACCTAATGCACTGTGCTTAGCTGTGTATTCGCTGATGAATATTAAGTGAGTTTATCTTGTGTTTAACCGGTAATAGTGCTTTCGCTGATTTGATTTCATTCATTTCATTTCAACATATAGTATAAAGCTTAGTATAAGTCCTGTGGGTCTGTTTCATTCACAACTGAAAAGTTTTAAACTGGAGAACCCAGACTTCAATCTGTGATGTGACACTGATGTGCAGATAAGCGCTGCTCCATTCACAATGAATGGGAGAGCGACTTTGTGGGCCGGCGATGTTTGTCTAAACATTTACATCCAAATGACTTTTAGATTGTATTACTGCTTTCAATTATGAACGGGAAAATGAGGCCATATCCTCCCGGGTGCTGTCACATTCATTTTCTCTTTCCTTCATTCTTCCTCTGCGGAGCCGTCCGCTAACACAGCATCAAACTCCTCGGTCTGACAGAACAGCAAATTAACTTTTTTATTTTGGAACATTTTTGTTTCCTCTGTCAACTAATTTTAGGGGGAAATTTGCGGCATTGTTTGGGCAATCTCATTACATGACAAAAAATACTTCCTGTTGTGCGTTCATAAAACTGAAAACACACTGAACACATTTCTAACATAGTTTATTTAAGAAAGAGACCAAGCTGATGACCAAGGTTTGAAACTTATTAATGGTAAAAATTTCCATTAGTAAAGGTAAAAATACAGAATGCAAACTATAGGCATATACAAGTATTGACTTAAATGAATTATAATTACATTACATTTAACGGACATACATGATTGTTAATCACCAATAACACGTAAAAACTAAAGACTCCAATGTGTGAGTGAGTGAGTTGCAATAAACTATTCCCAATAAATGAGCCTGCAGGCGTTTTCTACCCACAGTTTCAACTAGGGAGGAAGAAAATCTTTGCTTCTACTAGGACTCAAAACTCCCCACAAAATGAGATTCGATATTGTAATTCCCTGCTGCTCACCAGGAGGCTTATTTTGCCCCCATAATTAAACTTTTGGGGGCTCTTTGCTAATTTGGGAGGGGATTTTTGCCCCCAAGCAACTGCTAATTATTTAATTTCTCACACTGCTCTCTCACTTCTGGCCATGGAGGTAAGTAAACGATCATGAATACAGACCAAACTGTCCGAGAGCTAAGAAGCAACATATTTCAAAGCTGAAATTCAGCAGTATTCCACTTTAAATAACTCTAAATAGGTCTGCACACATGGGACTTCTGGATTTTTCTGCTCTGAAGCGGCGCAACTCGCTGGGGGATTCAGCGAAGTTGAAGTTTTGTGTTTGGGAGCTTCGGCTACATCCCCCAAGAGCTTTACGTCTTGATGTTCCAAGGTATGCGGGAGACGAAAAAGTGGAGCAGTAAAACTATATCTAGACGCGCCGCAAAATCACAAATAAATGAGACGCCACGCGAGTATCGTTCCTCCTCTTAAAGAAAACAACAGGATGTTAGCTTTAAGCTGGTATTGGTGGCGGATCTACCGTATTAAAGCGGTGGAAGTGTTCTTTCCGGGCGCGGCGAGCTCCATTACCCGCGACCCCTGTGCTTTGACTACTGATGGAGACCGGCTCACGCGGCTACAAGCGGCTTCTATGCATCAAGCCAAGTGAGCCATCATTTATGGTAAAAAATGGAGGAAGGCTCCCTGTTAAATCAATACATAAACTACCCGCGGGATCCACAATGAAGGCGGTGGAAGTGACAGGCCGCTTAACAAATGGACAGCGGCCTCCTGGAGCCCGCTGACTCAGCATGTTCCCCCCCACGAAGGAAACAGCGCTCCCTCGCCCCGTCCCCCCCCCCCCTACTCCTATTAGTCAGACAGCTAGCTGTGTCTACCTGGGAATTGCTGATCAGAGGGTCTTAAATATCACAAAAGCAAAGAGTATAATTCATAAGAGAGATAGGCGCTCGCGGCTTTCAACACGTTTCCGGCTGCCGGGAATTCAGCCAACAGTTGAATAAACATTCCCGGTCGGTATATCACTTCTTCCGTGGCTTTGGTGGCGGCGCATCATCAGCGCGCGTCTTCTGCTGTGTCAAGTGCCCGCGCCACCGCTGGGCATATCAAAAGTCAGATCTGGGAGAAAATGATCATATACTGCAGGTAACATCCATCCATCAAGCCTGACGAGAACATAAATCCCCGTCCGTCTCGGCCGGACCGATTTCCTCTCTATCTCACCTCTAGATGGTTATAAAATGCAGATCAACACGCTTCCCCTCTCTCCTCCTCTTCATCTCTCTCTAAGCCACCTGTTCTATCCATCATCCGGACAGCTGTTCCTCCGCGCGCTCAATTCCTCTCCCTTATGCGGCGCTGACCTCTCGGCCCGCCGCGCCTGCCGCACACACACCCCAAAATCCCACATCTAGGAGTCTGTGACAAAAGCCTGAGCCTCACTCAATCTCATGAACTGAATAGGATTTAGATTGGATTGACCTGAGGTGGCTGCAGATGAGGTAGGCTGCACCCCAGACCTGTATCGCACAAACTAGGGTTCAACCGATTTTTGAGAACCAGCAGCAATATCTATACATTTTGCCATTGTCATGCCAAAAAAAAACAGAAAACATTATAAAAATTCAATGTTTCTCCCAGAAATGTATTCATGGCTGTGTGGAAAAGCCTCTGAAATAACATTTAGGCCATCATGGGACATTGAAACTCTCCACTGAAACCCAATATCCAATTCAGGTTAAGGGCTTCCCATAGACAACCAGTGTATTGACCAATTCTACAATGAAAATGTCAAACAAACCGCATCACCTCCATCATATCAGAGGTGGATGACACTGCTATTCAATTTTTAATAAAGTATGAGCCTGATATATCAGAACACTGTTATATCCGTCGAAAACAAAACAAAAGTGGACTTAACAAACTGGATTCAACTGGATTTACAACTGCTTCTTAGCCCGGCCAAGAGAAAAGGCAAAAGTTCTGGCTTGTAAAAGAGTTTAATCAGAATTAGGATGCCATCCAAACGGCCCGTTCCTCCCTAAATCTATCATTGTAAAACGCTCCTCTGTACACACGCTGCACTACCATTAATTTTTGTCAGCAGTCAGAAGGTGGCCTTGAAGTAAACATGCGCTGTATGATAATAAGTCAGCGCACCACATTTCACGCAAGGTTTGCCGTCAAAGGACCTAACATCTATCTCCCCTTCCAGTTCCAGGGCCTTCTGCCACGGTACACCGTACTTTCTGTAATGAGTCTATTTATGGTACCTGCTAAGTCAAGGTGAGCAGACAACCAAACACAAAACACCCCTCCGCATTAGGCTGAGCTCGGGGGGGGGCAAGGATATGTGTGTCTCATAAAGCAGGAGCTGTATGCTTTGCCGGGGCGGATGATGTGTTGCTCCGTTCCAAAACAGTCTCCTGAAAAACAACTAGAAGGAAGAGATGGTAGTAAAACATGACTCTTGACCTCCTCGCATCTCCCTTGTTCTCTCTCTCTCTCTCTCTCTCTCTCTCTCTCTCTCTCATCCACCCTGCTCTCCACGCGCTTTCTTCTGTTTTTTTTGTTTTTTTTTACAGTCAGAGCAGGAAGAACAAGAGGCTGGGGTAAAGGTCAGAGGAAAGCAGAGAGGATATACGCCGCGGCCGGTAGCTGTGAGGTTACAGGTGGAATTCACTTTACAATAGAAGCTGATAAGAGAATGCAGCTGGGTTTATTGCTGTGTGGGGATGGAGGATGAGTCCTTTGTACTGCGGGCAGGGGAATAGCAGGGATATTATAGCTTGTATTGTGTCTCGTTTTTTGGGAGATAACAATAGAGGCATTTTTTATTTTAATGACTCTCTGGATCTACCTCTTTTTTTGTCTTCCTGTCTCTCTATTCCCCAAACGTCCCGCAGCCGTCCCTCACTCAACCCCTAATTACCGTATTAGTGCTGACATGGACAGCCACTGTACATCACATCAGTGTCTCTTTTGATCACACACGGCTGCGTGTGTGTGAGAACAGTGTTCGTGCGTGTGTGTGTGTGTGTGTGTGTGTGTGTGTGTGTGTGTGTGTGTGTGTGTGAACATGTGTGTGAACATGTGTGTGCATGTGGTACATCACATCGCTTTGAGTCTTTTCATCACACGGTGTGCATGTGAATGTGGTATGTGTGTGTGTACGTGTGGGTACATCACATCACTTTGTCTCGTCTAATCACACTTGTCTGTGTGTGTGAGTGTGTGTGTGAGTGTGTGTGTGTGTGTGTAGGTGTGTGTGTGTGGTGAACATGCCTATGTAACAAGTACATGAAGCTCTAAACAGAATGAGGTCAGCAGGAGAATGCAGCAGACAAGACACTCCCCCCCCCTCTCTCTCTCTCCCTCTCTCTCTCCCTCCCAGCATCTCTTTACTGGGCCAGTCTTGCCTTTGTCTCTCATACAAACTGGGCAGCCCACTCCCCACGGGAGAGGCAGGAATACAACACGTGCATTAGACCCCATAACATCATTCATAGCAGGCAGACACACTTCCACACAAATGGTTTTCACCACAGAGGTTCCCCCATTAGCATTAAGGGGAGAGGCTAAGAGAGAGAGAAAGAGAGAGAGAGAGAGAGAGAGAGAGGGAGAGAGAGAGAGAGAAAGGTAGAGTCTGAACAGAGGTTTTACTGCTATAGTAAATCTAAGGGCCAGCTCAAGCCTGCACCAAGGACGAAGTGATGGCTTTGGACTGGATTTTGCAGTCCTCTGCTAGTCCTGCTGTTTTTCTGTGGGAATGCACTGTTGAGCCGGTGTATATCTCAGAAAGTGACAGGGAATCCATTGACTCCTGGGGCATTGTAATGAGGAACGGGGGGTGGGGGGTGGGGGGTCTTGTTGGACCTTTTGACTCCGGGGGCGGAGGCCGACTCACAGGACGGCCCTTCATTTCTCTCTTCTGTTGTTCAGTAAGATAAAGGCCGGAGCTTATCCATCATTTTATTATAAGGCAGCGGGGCTCACTGGTGACTCCCCGGGGGAAGCCGCTCTCTACAGAAGGCACATGATCACATGATCTGGATGACAGGGGTGCATATCATACATAGTGAAAAAAATAAATATTTCATTACAGCGCATTCACTCTATTCTGCTGTGATCTCCATGCCATCTCCAGTGCAGTCATTTTACTGTTTTTCAGGATTTCACGTTGTGCTGTGGAATTTTCCACAAACACAGACGGAAAAATAAAAAGGAGCTAAAAATATTGCATGATTTGGTAATCTTAAAGTTTGTCAATGTATATTTACAATCAGTAAAATTTATCTTACCTGATAAAATTATTTAATTTTGATCTAATGAAGATGATTATTAAATCACTGTCAATAAAATTTGAATAAAGGGAGCTCCAGTTTCCTATTTCCTCCAATTTGCTGTTTCTGTTTAAGAGTCAGATATAATAACAAATATGGTTATTGTGATTTTTTCCTGGTTAGTTGCTGTAATTGGCTTGATAGTCATCATTACTGATAGTCATATTACTCACTGGCTTATTGTAATGACTTTTAAGTCTAAATACAACCGCGTGATAGTAACTTATTTGTATTCCCCACATGATTTGGTTTAAGTTGGCTTTGCTGCAAAATTGAAATGTTCATTTGTTTCCGTCGGTTACCTGCTCTGCACTGCAGGGTTTGACAGCGCAACACAAGGAGTGTAAACTGTGGCACACAAATTAGTAACAATCTTAGATCAGGTAATTATTTTACTCCCATAGTGTACTGCCTGTATATGCACAGAAAATGTGGTTTGAATAGTATTATTCTACAATCTGAGGGAATATATTACATTACATTTTATTACACCTGCCTTAATGTGTCCTTTCACGGTTTAAAATATAACATGAAATGTAGCTAAAAGGCAGTTCAATGTAAAATAAAGATGAGAACTGTACCTTTAAGTGTTGTAATTGCTGAGTGTTTTAAGTAGATTTTCATGTAAAATAACAGTTTCACATCAACAGACACAAACAATATACTGTAATTTAGCGGGAATGTGATTTTTTCACAGTGTAGCGTTCTCTAAATATTGAAATGAATGAAAGAGGGCAAAGACAAAAGCTGTCTGCACCAGCCACAAAAGGATCATGAGTGAATTCCATTAAAGGAGTTATCTATCTGCTCAAAACTAGTTCTGGCTCACTGGGTGGTGAAATGACATTTAGAGAGTCTTGCAGGGTTTATGTAGAAGTAAGTGTTGTTCATAGGTAGCTGGCAATTAGGCGCTGTAAAAAAGGACATCTCAAATAACTTTTATGACTCATCTTCTTGGCGAGCACACATGGAAGAGACAGCATGGAGCGATTGTTTTGCATATTGTGTCGTAGGATTTCAATGCGAGACGATCACATGCCTTTCCAAAGCCCTGAATCTCAGTCTTGTCATGCTGCCATGTGCTGGAAACACAGACAAAAGATGACGATGGACTCAGACATTTTCCAATCAGTGTTCTTGGAGCCCGGCCACGACTCATTTAGGCTACACGACCTTGACATTCAGTGGGCATGTATGAGAGGCACAAACACACACACACACACACACACCACCAGGGAAATAGCAAACAGTCAAAAACACACAAACACACTATTTCCTGTGTCAGAGCTGCTGGCTAGCTGCTGCAAGAGGCCAAGCTAATCCAGCTCCAGTGTTTAGTGCTGTGGAGCGGCTGGAAGCACATAAGCTGTTAACAAGTTAAAGTGAAAATGTTTTCTGGCAGGCGAGCGGCACCCTCCTCCTCCTTCACACTTTACCTAGCAGCAGGTCACAGTACACCTCCTCCACTAACACGTCCAACCTGGCAACCCACTGCCGCGGCACAAACACACACACACTGAACATACACACACACACGCTTGCGCTGATGCGTGCACGCACACAAACATGCTCACGCGCTATGCTAAGTCTGCTCTGATGGAAAATTACACAACCCGGCAGCACAATATGAAGAAATAACCAGAAGTAATACAAGGAATAATTTATGTCCAAACCACTCTATGGCAGAAACTGTTTTCAGCAGCTTCACTTGTAAAACCCTTTTGCTATTGCAATAAGCTTAATGGGTGCTGGGCTGCACTGATCGACTGCAATGACTGTTTTCCTGTTCTTTCTCTAGGGAAACCACTTTTATGGATCATGGATTAGCCCATGTTTGTTAGCTACCCTCCTCTACCTCTTGCTGGAGTCATGTGTGTGTGTGTGTGTGTGTGTGCCTAAGTGGCAGTGGCGGTCTTGCCAGCCATGGCTGCAGCCTGGCGGTGGCCCACAACACTGGGCCCCCCCGAGTGCCAGCAGTGCTGGATGCTGGATGGCAGCGTGGACCGAGCAAAAGCTTTTGACAACATGGAGAGAGAACAGAAAGCCACACACAAACTGAAGCACAAGTAGGCCAGGCCTCCCAGGCAGCCCTCCTCCTCTCCTCTGTCCTGTCCTGTCCTGTCCTGTCCTTCCCTGGTTCACTCACACATCATCCGCAGGGCTCAGCATGAGTTTTCAGCTGTACACACTTCCTCTGTGATGGAGAACACAGATCTTCTACTCCCACACAAACACACAGCAGAACACATACTGATGACTGCTGGGGCGCGTGGATGTGTGTGTGTGAGTGTGTGTGTGTGTGTGTGCGGGTACACGCATAGACACCGACGTGTCAAATATGTGTATATGTTGCCTATGTAAGCATATTCAAGTTTGTGTTTGTGTGTGTGCAGCTTGTTGACAAGTTGAGTTGTCTGAAAATGGAAGGCATCAGCAAAACGATCTGCACATCAGTGAGGAGTGGTGGGGTAATAAAGTGGCTTTGATGAAATCTTAATGGCCCCTTCACCTTTATTAATGGCTATGGGAGCAGGATCCTGCGCTTGGGTTCACTGCCGTAATAACACATGTAGCTCTGTGCAGGAAAGCTCCTCCATCAGCCTCTCGCTCATTAACAGACTGGCTAAGTGGTTGGCAGACTAAGTGACTGCATGGAGCTGGCTCATAACTGTAAGACTGACTAATTGACTTCCTGATAACTGGCTAACTAGTGAAATGACTTTAGTCAAATGAGCCTAAAACAGGATGCATAATAAAATCTACACTGCTTCAGTTCAGTAGAGGACCTAGCTGTTGAAGGTGTTTGAATATAAATGAGACTACAGCCATAATACAGAGATTCCAATCTGTTTTGTTTGGTTCGCTGTACTGCATATCTGTATCTGCAGTTCCATCACCTGCACTTGCCTGTAGAAAGAAAGCCAAGCGTTGCATTCTTCCCTCAGCACAGATCCTAGTGCTACAATCACACAAGCAGCCACTTATTAATATCTCCCTTTCAAATGCTAATTCCCCTTCATACATAAATCATAACTCCAGAGGTAGCTGGTATACTGTAGCAGGGTTTTTTTTTTTAGAGATTGTTGGTGGAGGGTGGATGGGTCCAAAAAGCCTGCTAGCTGCAATAAAGAATGAAAAGATCCCACAACTTGCATGAATTCTAAGCAGCCCAGATACAAGTCTTGTGAAGGGGCCAAATGCTTTGCTGCGATAGTAAGAGTTTCTCACAAGCTACCAAACTCTGTTTGGCTGGGCCTTAACCAGTTATAATGGAGTCTTTCACATAGCAACTAAAGTTCCTGATTTGGTTAAATTTACTTTTTCATGTCAAGGACCCTCAGATAGATCCACATCAGACCATCAACCCCTATTTGATAAGATTTTTCCTGAAGACATTTGTTGTTGAATATGAGTCAGTACAGAACAGTATCACTATCTGTACTGCAGGTGGAGAGGTAACAGTGTGGAGGGTGAAACCTCTGATCTGAAAACTCATTCGCATACATTCCCTCATTGGGCTAACTTCAAAGCAGTGAAATACAAGCGACATCACTGCTAGTAGGGACCCCTGTTCAGTCAGCAGCCTGCCAGCCTGATGCCACTGCCACAATCACTTCAGCAACTTTGATGTGTGCCTGGCACGCTGTGCTGCAGATGCTGCGCTGTATGATACACCTCCAGATCACTGAGGGAGCGCTTTTGATTGAAATGCACAGCGTTTTCCCAAATGTCTGTTCCTTTACACTCAGGGGGGAAGTCGGTGCCACAGTAATTATCTACTACTGTCATTCAACTTACTGTGACACATATGTTATATTCAGCATGTATGACTGACTCCAGTGTTGCATGGATGGGTGTCAGTAAATCTATGGCAAGTCCCTGCGTCTAATATCAATGACAGCAACATTTCCAAAGCCGATTAAAACTGAAATTCACAACTAAAATTCTGTGGACAAATAGAGTAATAGTTGATTACTGATGAGATATTATCATAATTTGGTCAATGTGATAAGTTATTAGAGGTAGGACACCACCATGAGCTTAAAAAGAGCCTTTGAACTGCATTGAAAAACATACCCATCATAACAAGGCATTTAATTCAAGTATTGAGTCTTAAAATCTTATTTTTTATAGGACAAATAACAAAATCTGGCAAAAGGATGACATAATTTCACTTGTTACCAATGTAAGTCAACTTGTTTCAAGAATTTTCTGGAACCGGGTGCCATGTTTTTGATGCAGTGCAGTGATTTGCAGCGACACTGGCACTTGTTTCTTGAGAATTTTCTGAAACTCCATTGGAAACAACTGGAACTACCTCGCCCATATGGGTGGATTTTCCCACTGAATGAGAAACTGAATGACTTGATGAGAGGGACATTTTCCCACATGGCCTCCGAATAGATTTCTGTCAATTTGGCTTGATCTTTGCTTTCCTAGTCTAATTACAAAAACTACTATCCTATTTGGACTCAGGCATGGCCACGGTACCTTATATCTACCTCGCCCTACCCCACATGACGCCCCATGCTTCCACCCAGATGTGACGGACACTGGGTTGCTGTTTGTACCTGCCAGGAGCTGGAGGGGATCTCGGCGAATTTGCCCAGTCCCCCGAAGGTGTAGCATCTGTACATGTGGTCCAGAGACTCCGAGCAGTGCCACAGCAAGCCGAAGCTCACGGAGTCCTTGTTGTGGCTGTGGCTGTGGCCGCTCCTCAGCTGGTCCTTGACAATCCAGGCGGGAGAGATGAAACTGAAGCTGCACACGGCGACCAGAGCGGAGGAGAGCAGCACCCAGAAGCAGCCCACACAGCTGAACATCCTGGCGGCGTGGGGCAAAAAGCCCGGAGACAGACTCAGATCGATCCCGAGCCCGAGCCCGGCTTCTTCTGCTTTCTTCTCCCGCTCCAGGAGCGAATGCATTGGAGCTCGCGCCTTCAAGAGGAAGACTTCAACTTCAGCTCCCGACCAGCACTACATCCGCAAAAACAGGCAAACAGTCAACAATTTGATATCCGCAGCGGCAGCCCTGTGTGCGTGTGTGTGTCCAGATCATCGGGTCTGGAAAAATGAACACTAAAATAACGTCCCAAACACATCAGCAGCTGGAATTAGTCTAATAAAAATATATCTATTCAAGTCATCCGCGCGTCCACTCAGGCTGAAAAAAATGCCCAAATCGGACACATACGCGCAAGATAGGCTACTTGTCACACCCAAAACTGGGATGCGCAGTTGTCATTCCAGCGCAGTTTATTCCGATACCAGTGTAACATGTCCTGCACCGGCTGGTCCCGCTGCCCTCCGCTGTACGGCTGCAGGTAGGCTACTTGGTTTGCCTCAACACGGACAGGAATGCACTTTGCGTTTTAGAAAGTGCGTCTGCTCCAATGTCAAGACAGCGACAATTAAGAGCAGAACTTCCGGACAGAACTTTCAAAATAAAATGCCTGATTGACGAACGCGCTGCAGAAGTGTTTTTGAGTCAGCAAAACAAATAAATAAATAGATTTCACTACAGTTCAATTCACTGGGAATTATACTAATTAGAGAAATTATAAGACTGACAATTCCAGTTTTGCGCTATTATCCCAATGTAGCCTACAATGCTGACGGTTATTCAATACTAAATCAACACCGGTAAAAATGTTCCCTGTGACAAAATCTTTTCCAATGTCGGCTAAGGTCACACTACACGATTTTAACGCTGACTCAGGCAATCATGCCTGACAGTCGGCCCAGATCATCTTGTAGTGTAAATAGGCTCAAGGCTGGAGACTTTGGCCCTCCTGAGTCCTGGCAAATCCACACAAGTTCATACAAATTCATTTCAAACACATTTGATTATGGTACAGTTCACATGAGCGTTTGTGATCAGTCAAAAAAACTGACATTATCCCATGTATTAAAATGAGACATAGCGTTGACATGGATTGAGTGCAAGTGCATCAAAATATCACAATCCAGTCCGTCAGTAAAGTTGAAACTAGTAGCTGAACTTTTGACAGAGAGCAGGTAAGCCATCCGCATTTCTCTTTAGGGGTCTGTGGCAAGAAAACTTGTTGTAGCCTAGTGATAGTGACGCTTTTACTTTGAAGGCAAAATCGCCCCTTTTCCGGTATAGTCCAGGTTATCTGTAGCTATCTTGACGCAGCATGCCTCTGGCCGCACCGGCCCCTCTCAGACCGCGGCACAGGGAATTTAGCTAAGCAAAAAGCATCAAAGACTAAAGACAGCGGCAACACAACTATTTCAATAAAAACAGTGAAAATGTTCAATAAATGTTTTTTCAATAAAACTTTTTCCGCCTAGCAATGTAGTTTAGTCAGTAGCTAAATAAAAGGGTTGCCAAGCGACACATACCAATGAATGGTGATTTTAGGTTAGCGAATTAATATTTGTATTACGCGGTCACAGGTGTGTAACAATCGGTTATTTTAACAACGGCAACCGTGACTATCGGTTTCATAGTGTACCACTAGCTAATCAGGTGGGCGTAGTCTCTCAGGTGGGGTGTTGTTGGAAACCTCTTCTCACATTAACGCCATGCCCCGTTCATGATTTGAAGAAAGCAATATCTGAAACGCTTATTATCTTTATTAAGTTAATGTCAGGAGTAGAGGGGACACACGTGTACCAGGGTGTATCCAAGTTTCATCAAGTGAAATTCAACACTTTTGAACAGCCTACCTTTTTAATGTCACTTAGCACAAAATATATTAATATATTGCGGCAATTGACAGACGTGAAAATGACAAATGTAGACGTATAATAAGCACGCAGTATGAATCGGCTATACCGATTTCTTACCTGAAATAGGCTACAGCACAAGGTAATCGCAATATTCCTAAGACCTCTAAAGTGAATTCAAGACTTTAAAATGCTTTATATAAGTTAACTGTATAAGGCTGTTTTTAAGCCCTTGAGTTTATGGCTTTTTCAGGACCTGTAGACACCTAGGTATATGCCAGAGGTGCCGTATTGTTAGAAAAAACTAGACCCAGTTTCAGTTTTATTTTTATGTTGTTAATTCATCATCACTGTGCTCTTTCTTCTCTGGTGTCCCGGTTCATGTAGCAATATAGTCAACATTGCCCCCGCCTGGTCAAAAATCATGATAGTCCAACCAAGCCCTCTATGCAGTACAACAGGAAGGAATCTGAAAGCATATTCATCTATCACATCTTAAAATAAATCTTATCATTATCTGAATACCACAAAATAAAGTCATTGGCTCTAAACATAACATGTTTACTGTATATAGTGCATAAAAAACAATATTAGCCACAGCCTTCAATTGGCTGAAACTGCAGCACTATACCAATAAAGCTCCAGCTCTGTCAAACAAAAAACAAATGAGGACAGACACAAACAACAAGCATTTCATAATATATGTATTTAAATCAAACACAATTTAAATATATTATAGATTAAGTACACGTACATGTCAGAAAACATTAGTGGTACATAGTACCAAAAGTCTTTCTGGTTCTTTTCCACATCTCAGTAAGGCTCAAATGAAATAAAACTGTTATATTCACTGAGTACACTTTCCAGTTGAACAGTCGTCATTGAAATTGTCTTCAATGATGCATACAAAAAAAGACAACGATCACCATAAAAAAAGGACTAACATTAATATATGGGGTAAACCAGAAATCTACATATATATTTATATATATATACAGTACATATATATACAGTATATATATATAGAACATTTAGGACATGGAGTCTGGAGTTTCCATTACAGCTGTAGCACTTCAGTTCATTAGGGAGTATTTCTTCTTCTACGCTCTGTAAAGTCTAGACAAGGTGCCAGGAGGTTGCTACAGGCGGTTGGCCAGACCGGGAAGTGAATCAGGTCCTTTCCGGTTTCACTATCACATTTCCAGACGTTCTACAGTACATAAATTGCCAAGGTAAGACCAGCCGACAAAAAAAAAATACTCCAGGGAGGCTGAGGAAAGCGTGTGCATATGCAAAAAAAACTGTACAAACGCCCAAAACTGGTGATTTTCATCCGCTTAAACCCAACTTGGCCGGCCCTTTGGAGGAGAATTTCATCTAAAAACAAGGAATGGGTATAAAAGGAGAGGATGAGGAGGGAACGAGAGTATGTGCGATGGGGGAGCGAGGATAACTCAAGTCTTTGTGGAGTCTTCTATAGGTCCCAAATAAGATCCTTTGTTTTAGACGGCATGGCTACAGCAGTGCAGTGACGGTGCTGACTGGACATGCTGCTCCTTAACGTCGGCCTTCTCTTCGCATCGCACCGAGTCTTTTCTTCCCGAGGAGTGAGTTGTGGAGGTCTGACGCCACTCTGCAAACGCTCGGCTTCGCTTCTGCCGTTCACACGTGTACCTTCATAGTGTTATGGAGCTGGAAGGTGGGAACGATGATGTACTTCAAGTTTTCCATTAGTCCACGCGTGCACAATCACTCGCCCATGCACGCGGCCAGCCAGCCAGCCAGCCACACACACACACACACACACACACACACACACACACACACACACACACACACACGCACACAGTGATGAGGGAGGTGATAAAACGCCTTGTTCTTTCCTCAGAGTAATGCAGTTCATTGCAGGCCGAGCCCTGTGTACAGTCCATCACCGGCTTGGCCAGCGTCTGGAGGGAGCGACAGTCCTTAGGTTCCTCAGCAGGGTCATAACTGCAAGCAGACAGAGCGAACACTTTCAGAAGAGTTGTAGTATAGTATAGTATAGTATAGTATAGTATAGTATATGAGTATCTTGGCCAAAAGTATCTCTATATACGATATTATCCCAATAATTATGAATAAGATGAAAACCTTAAAATCAGTCCTGTAATATGCTTCAATTACTTAAAAACTAGTTTACCATGTCAACAGCAAGACATTTCTCCTTTTTGAACATGTTTTAATGTAAGACTGTAGAACATATGTAAAATATTTATGGAAAATAGTGACTTGTTGCGTTTGCTATTCAGCTTCCCAACAAGGTGCCGGTTATCGTGGTAGTCACGGTAATAAAAATGAGGGGCAGTGTAATAACCGTTATTGTTTTTTTACCGTGATATATAGTAATACCGGTTATAGTCCCGTCCCCACATGTCACTGCACAGGGAACAGACTACTACTGTTGGTTTGTCTCTATGTTTGTCTCTACCTTGGTGGCCTTGCCGGGGCTGTCATGGTTTGCCTGGTGGACGACATCGTTGACGATCATCTTGGCAATTTTCCACGCCATCTCCTCCTGGGCCTTAAAAGCAAGAAGGACAGCATGAGTCACAACCTTAATTCACTCCAAAGACTCGTAATCATATTCTTTAAAAGATCATTTTTGAGGCCTTTCTGCTTTATTAAATCATAGGCGATGGAGAGAGAGTGAGAGAGAGAGAGAGAGAGAGAGAGAGAGAGAGAGAGAGAAAGAAAAGAAGGGAGAAAGAGGGGATGGCATGTGAATAATGACACAAGCTGAATTTGAATGAGCATTTATGAGCATTTTATCATCTTGTTGTCTCACCTCATCGGAGTTGCCTTGGACCCATTTCTTCATGGCTAGAGAGAACATGGAACCTGAGGGAGAGTGGAGAGAGACGGCTGAGTGAGCAGAAGGAACTACATTAGTAAGCACAAATCATAAAGTGCAGTCTGCAATCTATAGCTTGTACCTGGAACTATATGCACTGCTCCAACTATGGGCTAATCCCACTCGCTCCATAAAAGCACTCTCAAGATGGAGTCAAGTCAAGTTAATCCTCACATATTTAAGTACTCACTGCTTTTTTAGACTCTGCTGTGAGATATGCATAATATTTCCTTTGTTGGCATGCAGTATAAATTAGTATATATTAGATATTAGTAAGACTCTCACTAGCTATTTGGGCTGTGGAGTCTAGTTGAAAATGAACAATGTTTAGTCTCTGACATTCCAGGTATTCTATTCTAGTCCTAGAAAAAGCGCTCTAGGACATAATAAATAATGGATTTTTTATATTGTTATCCTTCCCTAAGATCTAAGAGTAGTGGATACTGTTTTTTTTTTTTTGGCAGGGAAACTTCTTCAATATTTTAGAAGGCTGTGAGCTATTGGGAGTATAGAAGCAGCCACAGGATGAGACTATATTCATAGGGATTGAGTAGATGTTCTTCACTGAAATGAGAAAGAGATAGAAGAGGGGGACAAGTGAAAGGGGGCGAAGGGAAAGACTAAGAGAGACTAGTGAGACAGACAGGCAGAAAAGGGGAGAGACAACTGTGTGCATCGTACCTTTGGATTTCTTCACATCCGGCTCTGGCTCGGCCTCCCTGATAAACTGGCCCAGCTCATTCACCTTCCCAAACGTCATCCTTCTGAGCAGAGGAGAGGAGAGTCATAAAGACAGCAGACAGAGCAAATGGGACAGTACTGAGCTTCAGGCAGCCACCGGCCATACACACACCCTATCTGTCTGTGTGTGTGTGCGTGTCACCATTCGAGAACTGCCATCTCAATGAAGGAAAGACACACACAGTACAGCAATGTCTTTGAAAAAGATGATTTTCTACAATTAGTTTTGTATAGCACTTGTCAAAACACACTTACAAAGCACTTAACAAGAGAGTAAAAAAACAAAACAGATAAAATCAAGCATAAATACAAAAGCCAATGTGGGTAAAGCAAGAAATGTGAAAGCAAAGCAGGCAACATAAAAGTAAAACAAAGTGAGAAGTCAAGGACAATTACTAAAAGATCATTACATAAAAGGAAGTCTATAAAAGTGAGTTTTAAGGGGCGATTTAAAAGATGATACACATTTAGTCAGCCTACGCTCTTCCTGAAGGTCGTTCCAAAGTGTAAGAGCTGATGGCAAAGGCTGATTTTCAGTCTGTTTACCCAATTTACAGCAAAGACGCAGTAGAGAGGCAAGACTCACCCAGCATATGGCCGCTGGTACAAAGACTCTGGGTCCAGGCTGGCAACATCTACCGTTATCGCCTCATCAAAGTTTTTCAGGATCTTCACCACTGCCTTTTTGGTACCTTGCTGTAGTGAAGATAAGATACTGCAGGTTTAGCGGCATTAGAGGTAACATCATCGTTTGTTTTAGCCTGTAGAGACTACCAACTGACAGCAATGACCCTTCGGCACAAACAAAAATCTGTTTCTTAGTGATCTAACGAGACGGGACGGGTCTAAATGTCAGCGGACAGAGGTGTATCCCTGGAGGGGCTGAAGACGCGGGTCGAGGGCAGGGTCACCTGAGTTTGCGAGCCCTCGCTGGAATTTGAACTTGAACGCTCATTGTCCGCCGGCCCGGCCTGACCCGGAGTGCTGGCATTCACAAACTCGTCCGCCCGCACTGAGTTGATGAGGTCGCTCAGGTATTTGTAGTAAAGGTTACTGGACAGGAAGCCGGGCATGTAGACCTGGAGGAACGCAAAATGGGGTAAACTCTGTTAGAAAACAACAAGACCCCACATATTCTTCTGAACCCAAGTTACAAAGGTCTGTTACTGCGCTTTGTGTGCTGACATTAGCGTTCACCATCATTCTTTGGGCAGGAGCATTTTATCAGCAGTGTAATGACACAGTTTGTCAGTGATTTACAATACAAAAGCCTCAACAGGATCATACAAAGTTCAAAGGAACGGTTCAAGCAGAAAATACAGAAAATACCAATGAACAGACACAACTGTATGTACCTTATGCCATTGAACCATAAACCTAAAATATCAACCTCTTTTCCTTAAACAATGTTTAAAGGGGAAAATAACTGGATTCATATTCCTATGTACTAGGGCACTGGAAGGCTGAACATTCCCTATTGTCTCACATAGTTAAAAACCTGAGAGCAAAATTTCCCATAATCTGTAATACGATCTGTAATACGAATTGCTCCAAAGATTTCCACAGAGAATCAATTAGAAGTGACAGAAAAGCAGAAACCAGAGGGATTTTGTGGGGATCAGGGCAGGATTTATGACTCTAAATTAATGGCACTGCGATAGCAGAAAACACATTACAGTGTAAAACCTCCAACAAACACTATGGGTCCACAAATTCAGTCTCCAATTAAGAAAAGAGGCATTCCAGCTCCAATATCTTGTTGACATCAGAGAAAATAGTCTTGTTGTTCTTCTCTTCAGCTTTAAGAGAGAACTTCATGTTCACAAATATTGTTTTGAGTGGCTCTGCCCTTTTATGTCCAATTTCAATTCTAGTATTTTGTCTTTTTTGATGAATAAAGGTTAATAAAGTGAACTGGATTGGATAGTGTGTAGCTATCAGTGTATCTGACCTTCTCCATAGTTGTCCAGGCCTGTCTGAGGGGAGTGGTGAAACAGTCGGGGAGCGGTCCTCCCTCTCGGCAGATGTTGGACTCTATCTCCATCCGCACAGAGTCGCCAAAGCCCAGAGGGTTGGTGGCCTGGAGTGAGAAATACCTGGAGAGGACACAGAGCAATGAACATGCAGTGTATACACATAACTGGATTTAGGATGGCTATACTTCTATTTTGATTTTGTCACTTGCTTTAAGAAAAGTAATATTTTAGACTAAGTGACTTCTAGATCATGGCACCCTCAACTTTCGGCTCAAAACTCTTTCCTTTAACAAAATCCACTGCGATGTCTTGGAGGACAGAAACATGTCCTACTTGTCGTAGAGGATCATGGCGTCATTCTGGGCCTCCTGGCCGTCGTACTGGCCCTTCTTCGCTGCTAGTTGGTCCTGGAAGTTGTCTGCTGCCAGCCAGAACTGGAGCACATTCACCGCCTCCTCCTTCTCCATGTACTAGGCAAATACAGATACAGATCACACAGGACATTTAAAATGAGATTCACTGTACATTATTCACTAACTCCTCAAACAGTAATCACATCTTTCTTACATTGTTTACTGTGCCAAATGTTGACTTTTACGGGGAGATGGACACAGCGTTAATTATGACTTCTGTGTCATATGTCGATATGTCAATAGGTTGGGTGATTTTACTGCAGTGCAATCATATTTATTTCTATTATAAAGTTTTGTTAAGTTGTTTTTGTGTCCCTGATTTGTTGCTGCTTATACATAGTGAGAGAGAGACAGCAAGGGGAGGACATGCAGCAAAGGACCACGGGCTGGATCCCGGGTCGCTGCAGGAAGGACTGAGCCTTATGGTACGCACTCTACTCGGTGAGCCACCAGGGCACCCCAGATTCTTATTTTTTGTGGTAGTGGCAAGACAAGGGTTAGAGTCAAGCAGTGGCAAGAACTGTGTGTGTACAACACAAGAAGAGATTTTAATGTGTTATCCTATCAGTTTGGAAAATGTGTTCATGATGGGCCGCCATAAATAAATGTATGTTTTGGGAGCTGCTGGAACCACTAACCTCAGAGAAATAGAAAAGAGCCGACTCGCAGAACAAGATGTCCGCCAGGAACACAGAGCCGCTAGTCAACACTTCAATCTGGTATTTACAGAAATGATGGCTCCGCAGGAATTCACTAAAGTGCCTGGGAATTAAAGAGCAAGTGGGAGAACAGAGATAAATACACAGCTCCTGTAGACGTCAAGGTGGTAAGATGACAAAGGACAGCAGCTGCACTTTAATCTTGGTATGGAAACATGGAGATGGGGAAACCTTGTTGTTGGAGCATTAACTCCTCGAGAAAATGAATAGACAGAAACTCACTGTTGCTCCAAGATGCTGAAGACTACTGACTGTGCAATGACAAAGCAGTTTGGGTCCACCAGCCCATCCTCTCCACATATCTTAGCTGCACAGAGGAGAGAGAGAAATATTCAGTGTATCATTTAAGAGGATGACTTTTAGTTCTAGTCACACAATTGTCTCAGTAATGACTGCAACCAGAGCACAGATGGTATATAGTATGGAAGTACACACATAACATAGTTACTTTATATTGTTACCTTATCTTTAATCAATTAAATCAGTCCATTAAGCTCCAAGAAAAAGCTTTAACCAGTTGGGCATCGGTGAACATGCAGCAACATGTATTTTGTTTCTTAGAACAGAGAGTCCACAAAATGAATTATTGGAATGCTAATGGAAGATCCATATTTTACCAACGATGTCGTTTCTGATCTGTTCGGTGATGGGGATGGGCCTCGCAGCGTCTGGAGAGATGTACTTGGTGAAGATGTTCACTGCATCTCTCTCTATACCTGAAACACACAGAGACAAAATGCTGATCATCCAGTGATCCTGCAAGACACTAGTAGAGCGAGTCATGCTGTCATTCATACGGTTATCTCTCAGTGCCAACCAAGGCTGCCAAAGTGAAAAGTTACCTAGTGCAGCTTTAACAGTCAATTCCAAGACCACTTTTACCCCTGGCATTAACATGCGTCTTGGGTGACTGGATTGTAATCGGATAGCACTTCACTACATAAAAATACAGGTGTAAAAGCTCCAAAGACCATCATGGATTGTAATCTGATCAAAGACACGTGTTAAAGAGCAGCCATTCCCAATTTTTCAGTATAATGAAAACCACCTCCTGAATTCAACACTTCCTGAATGAAGTAAACAGTTGTAGCCCACTGAGGAGGCATATACAAATAAAAAAAAAAAATTAAAAAGATGAAAGACTGGCTCTGTCCAGCCGACTCACTCTTCATGAGTTTGTCAGAGAGGTCTCTCAGGGCGTTGTTCGACTGCAGCTTGAAGGGCGTCCCTGTCCTGGAGGGCGGCTGCCTGCTGGGGGTTTCTGCTCGGGGCGTGCCAGGTCTCTGGCCTGCCTCCGTGCTGAAGGAGTCCCGGTGCTGCAGCTGCGCCGTGGGGCCCTCACTGCTACCGTCCTGGGGGATCGGGGTGAAGGCCCCGGGAGGATGGTGGAGGACCTCTGGCTCCGCGCCGTCCGGGGAGGCGGGGACGGGCTCAGCCAGGGAGCTGTGTTTGACCGAGTTGAGGCTGTGCGCTCGCACCCGCGACCAGCTGGTGGAGCGGAAGCTCTCAGCCTCCAGCCAGAAGCGAACCAGGTGGTCGGAGCCCTGCAGCTCCATGAACTGGATGTAGTAGGGCGTCGCCACGTTGTCCCGAAGGATCTGGTCCACCGTCTTGGACAGTCGAGAGCGGGTCTCTTGGGACAGGTAGTTCACACTGGAGCGCCCTGGAACACAAACACACACAAATAAAAAATATTAATAAAAATAAAAAGTAGAGGTCAACTTAGCAGGGTATCTACAGGTTTCAGAAAGCGAAATTTAAGACTTTTAAGACCATTTTATTGCTGCCTGGAATTACATTTAAGAAGAACTTCACAACCAAAATAACGACACAAAAAGCTGCCAACAGCCTATTCCGAGTTGAACAGAGCTTGTGAAACTTCTGAAACTACTAAAAGGAAATTAAAATGATGGACAGAAGGAAATTACTTGTTTATAGACATGATGTCCAATTCTGTATGTTGAAGCTGATGAAATGAAAACAAGCTATGTTTCAAATATTGTATTAACACTCAATGAACCATATGCCTGTCATTACACAGTGGGGAAAATAACCTTTAATATCTGTATTTTTAATACTTTTTAAGGCCCTAAAATGTAGATAATTCAATACCTTTTCAGACTTTTCAAGGGTGCATGGATAAGGTTTAGTAGAAATTGTGTTTGAAAGGCTGAGATCACTGAAGCACACACACAAATATGTAATTATCCATACTTCATTTAACAATCAAATGGTTGTACTCTACATGTGAGTAACAGCAGGTCTATCATTGTGAGAGTCACAACAAAAATTTTAGCAAAACCCCTGTGTTTAGATGATAATGGTTTTCACACTGCTTCAAGTCTCAGATTACTCTCAATTTTGAATTTCAAATAGCAGGATGTGCAACACATTTGCTTTCACTCACGCCATTTTTCATCTACGCTGAATGAAACCAGATGCTGACTATGAGGAATGTAAAATGTCTGTAGATGGGAGCTAGGACATTACGTGAAAGATAAAGACTGAATTTTCTGTGTTCCATTTCCCTGTCCCATTATGACAGAAAATTTGTTTTTTTTAATTTTTTTAATTTGTGCTCTATGTTTGTTTTAAAGTCTGTTTTTGGAATTTATTGCTGTGTATCTGTCTAAGCGTGTCCTTACACTATGTAACTTCACAGATGATTTGGCCCAGATAAGGACGGACAAATTATCAGAATCATGCCTAGACAGCATCTGACAGTGTGTGTCTTGGCATTCATGCGTATATAATGTGAAATGGTCAGCAACTGGCATTCGTAGCAACCTTTGACAGTGAAATCACACCTGACTGGAAGTCTAACAATGCCAGAGTATTGAAGAGGGAGCGTGGGATGTTCTGCAATCAGATTCCTGCAGTGGTGTGCTATTGTACAACTTCACAATGCCTAATAAGGTGTGCCCAGCTTGGCGCTTTGAGAGGGTGTGGCAGTCACGTCACATTTCACATAGTTTCAGTCTGTGGCTCCTATCAGGAAGCTGAACTGCTGGCACAAAAAGGTTAATTTAGGCACAGGGCTGACAAGACAGATGACAAACTGGGCTATGGAACAACCTAAGCCAGAGAAAAGAAAGCTAGGCTAAAATACAGCCTAAAAATACAGAGCGAAAAATCACTTTAATATTCCAGTAGTATTCCTATAGGGACTTAGCGTGTCTATGGTATTGTATGGTGATTTAGAGTGACAGAAAACAAACAACCAATCAAAGAGCACATTCATTGATAACATCTACAAACATGACACTTGCTGGATCATGCATCAGAACGCACCAGCTGTAGTTAGACTGGAGCCTGGGTGGAGGCTTCATTGTGTTGTGTGATCTTTGAAGACAAGATAGTGCTTCAAGTGCTGTCACAGAGTGTGAGATGCTTATCAATCACTCTCTTCCACTTTCTAGAGGATCACACAGTCTAAGCCCACTTTAATACTGCAGGAGTCACGACAACCAGGCAGCATGCGTGTCTCATCTACCATCTACCCTATATACTTTCAACCTCTACTGACTGAGACCCAGTAAATCACATGATCATATTTATATTTTAACATTATGGTTCACACCGCTAGTCAGCTTCTACTTCGATCAGGTCGATGATTTGTAAAAATAAATTGTTGACTTGTACTAGCTATGAGTTCTGTGTGGCTGTGGTATCAGCTCTAGGGCATCCTGCCACAGCTGACTATTCGCTGATACTGAAATTGACCCTTGCTGCCTCTTGAAGTCGTCCTTCTCCCTCCCCCTGCCGCCTCTCCCTGGTGTAAAAGCTGCTGCCCTCAAAGCGGTGGAGCACGTCATTCAGAATTCACGTCATTCAGAATTCCCATCCAGGCCTCAATGCTGCAGCACAGGTTCCTCCAGCCCTGCCTGACTCAGCCCCGCCATTCTCTGAGGACATGCTCCTACAGGCCCTGTCACCGCTGTCATTCAACAACCCTGTAGTACTCCGCAGTCACCGCCTCACATCACGCCATTCATGAAATTCATCTGTCGGGCTAAAATGTACAGGATCTAATTTTAGAGGGTCAGAGCTTTTTCTTGACCATGTGAGAAGCGAGACTCCGAGGACGAAGGCGTCATTCTGAAAGGCTTTTGAAGGTTTAGGTGCCGGTCAAAAGGCCAACTGATGCATGAAGCGGTGCAAGTGCCTCGCAGGATTAACCAAGGAGTGCTTGCCGCTTGCACAAGCCAGTTGGCAGTTTAAGCCATTCCAGTGGCTGAAGAACCAGCGTTCACTAATGTAGTCGTGTCACACTCAAGTAAGGCCACAGCACATTAATAGGAGAGACTTCTGAGAAAGCTTGTTCACCTTAACATAATTCCCATGAAATAGGGGGATACCTTCCACATTCTGTATACTTCCTCATATTTTCCCATTTGTTGTTATTTTCTTTGCCTCAGTATGTTGTGCTATAGTTATTTTGCACACCCTCCATACATGCTGTAATTCAGATATTTTCATACTTTTCCTTAATATAATTCTCCTTAATACCTTCTAGTGTTGTCATTGTCAGTTATGTTTGATACCACCTCATTTGCTCTATTCTTGATTTGCTGCTGCAGCAACCTAGCTTCATTAAAGTTTCATCTAATCTAGGCCAAAAATAAATTTGCCGTTTATTATAAATTTACTGTTATCAATGAAAACAATATACAACACATGAATGCAGGCTCTGTACCGAGATCGCCAAAGTGAGCAGCCTCCATGTGGCTCGGCTGCTTCTTGAGGATGGCGGTGCGACCACGGGCGAAGGAGTCCATGTTGGCGGAGATGGCGTTGATCGCCACATGGCTGGGCCCGGCAGCTTCCTGGATGGCATGGTGGTTCCTCAGTCCTACTGACGGAGAGTGCGGGCTGACTGGAGCTGGAGCTGCGGGAGAGAGGATCGATTAGGCAATAAAGAAGAAAAATAAAGAAAAACTCAATAACCTCTAAAAGCAAGTCCTGAGTAGCCTGAAAGTACGGCATCGGTGAGACTTGTATGAAAAGGTCTTTTGACTGAAGTGGAGGTCCTTTGAAAGAGCTCCCAGTTAGTGTACAGAGGCCCTAAGGGTGTGAGAGGGGATAGAGAAGACAGACTGCTCAGTGTTTGTTTGAGTGTGTATGTGTTTCACTTAGTAGCTAGAGGTCACATTGAAAACTTAGGTCCTCGTGACAATCTAACCAGCTATGTTTAAACTTAGCAAACAGACTACCATACGGTCTTCTTAAGCAAATCTGGGTTATTTCTATGAATCACTGACTCAAGCAAACCCAATTCAAATTGAGGTCACACACAGATACCGTTAGATATCGCTGTCTGTGGTGTTTTCAAATCCTTCAAACAAAGGCTTTCTCTATTCAACAACACTGTGTCACATTCATAACTCTACAGAGGTAACACTGTACCCACCTCTATTGACTTTAGCATCTGCCACTCTCTCAGGTTCTTTGCTTTTAGCTGTGGGGGGAAAAAGGAGAGCAGCGTTGTAATTGGAGAATGTTAGAGCATTTTGATTCACAATGGGGGGGGGGGGGGGGGGGGGGGTGAGGCATGGGAATGATGTGGTGTCTGTGTAAAGGTTGGGAAAAAATATCTAGTTACATAATGACATAGGAACTCAAATGATACAAGTGATCGTGGATATCTAGCCTAAGCTATGCAAACAAATAATTTACCGCAGGCCTACTTCCTCCCTGCTGCTGACAGATGAGGAGATAACCATTTTGTTTTGTGGGATAGTAAGCAGGACTGAGAGCATTTGGAGTCCTTGGTAAGACTTGTGACCTGGAGATTAAAGAGATGTTCCTTTAGCCAAGTGGAGTTGACTCGCTGACAGCTTACTCACAGCCCCAGTTTATTCACAAAGCTTGATTTACACCTCAAAATCTAAGAGAGTTTGCTGATTGTCTATACAATATCTACATATCATCAGGTATCATCAACTTGAGGCAGTTGTGTGGCCGACTGAAAGAGTGAGCTAACCTTACCTGGGAAAAAAAATGCTAAATCATTAAATACTGCAATGGCTAACAGGCTCATGGCAACTGGAAAATTAAATCTGTAGACTACAGTGGAATGGAGTGCATACCGGCAAACACTCTGGCGACCATTCATTCATTAGAGTGACTCAACACTCATATCTTTGGATTAGGCTATTACCACAAAGAACAGTTAGGCCAAAATATAGGCTTCAAGCACTGATATTACATAATGCATTGTGAGCCTTGGATGAATGGTACAGAAGAAACTCTATGAGAGAAGCATCTCTAACAGAGCTGTTAGTGAATGAATGGGAGAGAGTCAGGTGGCACTGATAGTAGACTGTCACAGAAAAGAGCCAAAACTTCTAAAAAGCTTGATCTCCAACAAGCTTTGTTGTGCAGCCCACGGAGCTTGGTACAAAAACAACAGATGTCCCTGTTCTAAAAATATATTTCTAGGACCAACCAAGTCTGCCACAATGGATTTTCCAGTTATTAAGAACAAAAGGGATTTGGACTTCTTAACAAGATACACCGAGTATAAACCAGCTCATTCAGATAGACAGCATAGCAGCTTTGAATCAATGAACTACCACAAGTGTCATTGGCAGTACAAACTATACCTGTGAACATGAACAACTCCAAAAGCAGGAATTCAGAGAATCAAAACTCAATGCAATGCCATCAAGACACACTTTCTGAAGATGCTCAATTGACATTGAATGGCGGCTAACTTTACGGACAATTAGAATGTTTACACTTTAAGGCCAAGATGAGATCTGTGTAACAATAGTGCTGGCAGTTCAGAAAAAAATGATCCCATATTCCCAGAAAAATCACCCTGAGTTGTGTCATAGTGAGTGCAGTTACATGCACACTATTATGCTGATAATATTGAGACTATTGTACTATTCTGGGCAAGACTTGAAAGTCTGCTGTACTGTATGCAGATGGAATTCTAATCCACTGCTCCGGTAGGTTTCAACTGTGCCTATTCCATGGAATTAATGATTTGGTAAAATGTTAAGAAAAGCAAAGAAAACTGACATTGTCTCTGATGGACTCTCATGACTCTGTGCTCATTATCAGTATTTTCCTCTGAGTCCTGCAAGTGGAATCATAGACTACAGCCTTATAATTACGCTCTTGCAATGGACCTGATACGCCCGCTGCCTTGGCCACTGTAGCCCACAGGACAAATAATTAGTCTCAATCTCGCACTCATGTATAACTACCAGTCAGTTTAGACAGAGAAGGTATTGTGCTGATCTCCAGAATAAGCATTGGTGGTCTCAAGTTTAAATCCAGCTCATAAACACTGCCTCTCCCATCTGTCCTGTCATGTCCAGCTGTATACTATCTATCAAAAAGAAATGTTATGTTAAAAAAAAAAAGTCAATCTATCTCCCTATGGTAAATAAGATGGCTCTGTGAAAACGCTGCTTGTAATCTGACTGGGATGGTGTAGTAAACAAATGTAAGGATTAATTAATCTCCAAATAATGGACAGGACAGCACAGGCTACGCAGGCACAGCTGGTGCTGCCTAGTGGTATATTAGTGTATTCTGAAACACCATCCTATTTGTGAATTTAGCAGTAAAGGAACAGACCTGCTGGGGGCTTGATCTGCTGTTAAAATGGCAAATAATTTCTTCAGCATAAATTCTTTACCTACGGTTTATATATCATGTATTCTAATTTTACCACAAACAATAGTAGCAATAGAATAAAATTTGAGGGGGTAACCCAAACCGATGGCTGGTTATGCTGTAGTTATTGATAAGCAACACAGCTTGCTGCAAGAGAGCTGCAAGTCAATTAGCTCATACTACTTGTATGATCGTGATGATGAATTTCTATACAAACCCTTGACGACGCTTCTTAATGAGCGCTAGGTCCATTGCCTTTATGCCAGCTAAGGACTTAAACTGAAACTGGCAAAACCATAATCCACTCCCGCTAAATGTATCATATTCTTCTGTGCATTACGGCTGTGTAAAAACGCCCAAAGGACGCTAGCTGCCATACTACAGCTCAACACTTGAGTCAAGTGTCGTCTAATCACATTATAGATCATAGAAAGTGCTGCTCTTATCCAATTGGTGTTTGACACACTTATTCGTGTACACAAATGCAATGTGTCCAATGGGGATAATTATGAGTTTCGCGTTAGAGTGGATTTTAGTAGTAATAGCTAACGTTAGCTAAGGCAGGGAAGGATGGAGAGGCCACCGCTAAGCTAACCTGTCACTGACGTTAGCAGCGGCGGCAGGAAAAGACATTTCCTCTGTATTAGTGCGCCCTTGGCTTTGCCGATTGGCTAGTGTCGGCATTCTCAACTAGAGTAAATATTTTCTACCATTACTCTTTCCTCAACTGGACTCTCTTTACTGCTAGCAAACGCTGACGTTACACCCTTACGAGGGAGCTTCCTCACCTTTCCTCTTGAAAAACGACATGACGATTTTCACTCTCTAAATGTTTCCTCAGCTCAGTGACACCATTCCGTGGATTCGCGAGTCCCTTCATTCAAATGCATCAGTTATATACACTTCTAAGGCAAAAATGGTTGATTTGCAGCCGAGTGAGGGCTGTCAAATTACAATTTTGCCCAAATCCAGAAGCAGTTCAGCGGCCATATTGTCAATAAACGTCTCACTTCCGGACCGATGCGGCAGCAGCATTGTGGGAAATGATGCGTTACCTGCTCCAGTCAGAAGAGGGCACGAGCTTCACTGGGGAAATCAATACAGCTGATAATCAAGACATATGTAAATACGTATTGTAAGTTAAGAAAAATATAATTAACTTAACTAACGCAACTTCCAGTTACACAAACCACTCACCCATTTTTATTTTATTTTTATTGTCGATTTAGATGTTTTCAGTGTATATTGCCCACACTGTAAAATTTGTGGTTCAATGAAAAAAAAATCATGCTCAGGGCAAAAAGCTTTTCATTAACGTTATACCAATGACAAGTCAAGCAGGATTTTACCCTCAAAATATATTTAATTAAATCAGCAGTACAACCAATCTCATCTTAAACCACATTTTCTACTTCTGTTCTAAAAGATCCAAAATATGGGTTTTTGAGATTATTTTTTTGTGCTGTAAATTGTGAATTCTGAATTTTTGGAAATTGTGTCGTTTTTGCAGAATAGGTTAGAGTTAGGGCTGCAGAGTGACAACCTATGAAGTCAATTTTGATGGAATTCTGCTTTAATGGGAACAAATGTGTCAGCCAGGGTTCATACTGCTTTCTGAACAAATATGAACTGGGAAGTTAGAAAGATAAACAAATAAAAATGTGGCGTTGTCACCAGAGCTCAAGTCACACATGCTACCTATATTTAACTAACCAGTGTACCTGATATTTCTCTGTCCCCAGAAACAACTGTTTGGCACAAAGAACTTTCTATCATTGGAGAGTAGCAGGTGTCTAGTTCATGGAAGAATGGATGCTGCTACAATGACTACTTCACTCAGTCTGACTCCATGAACTGTGACGACCCTCCTGCTCTGCTTGCTGGTGCTGTGCATGTTTGTCTGTCCTGTAGGAGCCTGGCGGGCGGGGTCATCATCAGTGCCAATGGAGTGTACCTGTACTCCTTGGGCTTAAAAAGCCATCTGACCATCAGTTGCTGTCTCCCTCCTCACCTATGCACATCTTTTGTTCTGTATGGCTCCCTCTCTGTTACTTCCTTGAGCCGGGTTGTAACATATGGGGGCTCGTCCAGGATGATTTGCTGCCTGTGACATATGGGAGCTTGTCCGGGAGAACAGCCAAGACAATCACAAAACACTAAAACACTTCAGAGAAATTCAACAGTTTTTATGAAATGAAATGTAGTGATTTCACATCAAGAAACACAATTTCGGTGCAAAGATTAATACAAATGATGCAAACTGTGAAGCATTTTAGGCAGTTGTAAAATTAAGTCCTTTTTGACAATTTATAATATATTGAACCTAATATAGATCACATACTGTATGTTCATTCCTTGTCGATTCAGATAATCAAGAAATGCTGCTAACAAGATTATGTTTTATTTTTCAGTCTCGTCCAATCACGTGTGTCTCCTTGGGCCTGTCGATGCGGTAGACAAACTCAGCAGGCATGAAGTAGCCCAGGTACTCCACACTGTCAGGAGTGGTGTCGATGTAGTAGTGGCCGCCTTCTCCGTGATGGCTGAAGCAGTGTGTGTGCTCCACCCGCAGGTCCAAGCCCTGGAAACACAGCAAACAAGTGGACAGATGAGTAGAAGTCAGCCAACTATGGCAGGAACTACACTTATCTCATCTACTTCACTGACATGACTATATACTACTATATATGTGGAAGGGTGGAGTTATCTAATTACATTTACTCAAGTTACTGTAATTGAGTAGATTTTTTGTGCACTTTTTGAGTATTTTGAGTACGTTTTAAGTACGTTTTTTACTTAAGTATTGCAATTCACTACATTTTAAATCACATCCATTACAGAGTACAGATTTTGTAGCTTCTCCATAAGCATCAGAAAGTGGGACATCGTAAACTGACAAATTGTGGAGCCCAAAGAAGAGAAGAGTAATACTTTGTTTGTGCGCTTTATTTTGTAATTCCCAAATTTTCCAATTAAAAGAAGTGAGTCTGAACTCTGTACTCTCATCCTTTAAGAAAGAAAATCACATCTAACAACGTTCTCTTTTCTAAGAAGTACCTCAGTAACTTTCACTCCGAGTACATTTTAAATGAGCTACTTTCTACTTTTACTTAAGTAGATTTTGACACCAGTACTTTTACCTCTACTTAAGTAAAATATCAGCACTTCTACTTGATTAGGACATTCTATTACTCTTTCCACCACTGACAGTGTGTGATCTTTACTCACAGGATCTCTGGAGACGAGCACAGACTGGCAGATGAGCGGGGCGCTGACCTCGAAGTGTTGGAGCCAGTTGTTGACCTTGTCGTTGGTGTCGAGGGGGCAGACTGAGAACTCTCTTGGCTGTGGATAAGTGGCCACAAGGAAACAAACACAATGCATGAAACCTGACAGTCACAATCAGTCATGCATCCCATTGCGCATTATCAGCATCTATTATTTACCATGATATGGATTTTAGCTTTCCCCTTCTGGATGATGAAGGTGCCTCCCAGAGCCAGGCTTTTATCAGGGTAGTGACCCTCGAGAGTCTTCCTCAAAGACCCAACAAGACTGTCCTCTCCTGTTCTCTTCTTGGCCCGCACCTCTATGACCTGTCAGGGAGGCAGGAGGGGGAGAAATAAAGCTTTCAGCGTTGACTACTCAACCGAGACCTTTTGTTAATGTTTATTAGATGTGAGAGGAGGTCTGACTTCATCCACAACAACTTGATTATTAACTTACAATCCTGCAAATGATGTTCTTTACATTAAAATATAACCAGAGAGGTTCATTATTTGCTAAAAAAAAAGGAAATGACAATGCATTTATGAAAGAATCTAAATGCACACAACATACTACATTCTCAGAGGCAAAAAAAAAATCCAGTTCTGATTTGCCAGATTTTGTTTGATCAAATCAGACTAGTTACCTTTCCAGGCTTGCCTTCACAAGCATACAGATTGCCCAGCAGTCCAAAGTCGCAGCCAGAGAATTTATCGCTGAATCTCTCCTGCAGACACTGGCCATCAGCTGGATTGATAGAGGAGAAGTAGCTGCTGTTCACCGCGGGCCTTCCCTCCGCTTCGGTCAGAACCAGAGGCATCAGCTGTGGATGACATTATTCACCGTTTTAACTACTGTGTTACAAAACATGTCCCTTCCGTTTATAATGATAACATGATACTTTATTGATTCCTGCAGGGAAATCCATTGCTCGCTTTCCCCCTCCAGGGAGGTCAGAGGTCACATCAGCTACAGAGCAGCAGCCTACAGCTGGTCAGTGATTCAGTGTCTTGCTCAAGGACTCTTCAGCAGGGTGGGATGTTTGCCGACATGCAGCTTGAACCAGGGCCGTCTGGTGGAAGGACGGTCTTTTTGAAGTATAACTCTAGCCTATTTCCCCATCACTTTCCATCATACCAATTGATTCTCACCAAAAGACATGCTTTAGGTGCTTTTGAGGTTGATTTCTGGAGCGTCCATTGGCCCATTAGGACTGTACTGGAGAGCTGCGCATCCAGTGGCAAGCAAGACGCAAGTAGCTCTATAGTGAAGCAATTGTCAATGAGTTTTTCAAGCAATGGGTTTTGGTCAGTATCAATTGGCGTGATGGAAAATGATGGAAAACTAGGGTCCGGGTCGAAAATGGCCAGAGTTATGCTTTAACCACTAGGCCACCCCACTGCAAAAACATCACTTGTAGGTTTGATTGCTTGAAATCAGAACTTTTGCTGGAAAAGGAGACAAACCTCTGCATTCATCCCAGCGATTCTGAAGGGTGCAGCTGCTGCACCGAGGATGAAAGCTCCTGGCAGCTCCACCTCCTTTGACACGGTGTTCATGTTGTATTCCTGGGAGGAGGGGGGGGAATAATAGTCCCGTTCACTATGAGTCATTTCACAACACCTCCATGCATTATTTCCACATTGCACTGTGTGATAGAACAAACTACCTTGTCCTTTTGAACTAAGGGGACCAAGTAAGGCACGCCGCCAACATCAGTAATGCGAGGCTTGCCACACAGGCCTGCAGTATGTGGAGAGAAGACATTACTATCAGTGATTGAGAGAAACATTACAACCCTAACCCTAACCCTATCGGCTACAATGTTGCATATATAGCCTACAATGTTCAGCACAATATTTAATATTCAGTGCTAAGATCAAAATACTGCAAAACATGCATTCACATAGACTTATATGTTCAGGGATATGTTTCAACACACTAGAAACACTTTCTTCCTATGTGCTGACAACAGTAAATCTGCAAGTAGCCTATAACTCCAAATGCATTTTAATGAATGTCATCTACATGTACGAGTCCATTTTGGGGCACGTTTTTGTATATATTGAAACATATTTCTAAACATATTGTGGAGTATAAGTGAAATGTACTTTTGCAGTATGGTAAACAGGGACGACACTTTACCTTTGACAGGAAACTGGAACGGCTGTTTGGTGAGATCTGGACAGTCGACAACACTGACCTGAGCCTCAGCAAAATTGTCCTTCAGTCCTGCTTGTAACACTGCAACGAGCAATAACATGTTTATTACTCTCTGCATGACGCCACATTCAGGTGAGTAGCTTTTTATTACAAGACAACAGCGGTCTCTGCAAATGTGCCCGTGTATCACAATAACACAAGTCCTTACCGCCGCACAGCTCCTCTAAAGTTGGGACATGCAACTGGACCTTTTCAGTTTTGCTGATTTCTGCCATGCTGTGGTTCAAATCGTATGTACCAGGACCTGGAATGCCAATGGTGTCCACCAAGAAAAGGGAAACTCAGTTGATATAATTGTATCCAAAGACAATGGACTTTACTATCAAGATAGTTCCCGTCCCGTCCCAGCCTATGGAAACCCTTGTTCACTAGAGAGGAGCAGGAAATCATCTCGCGCATGCGTACAACTTTCTAAAATTAGGATAAGTTGCTGCGATCACATCATATGGGACATAACCTCAATGCTCAGGTGTTTAGTAATACTTGGGAACTTGGGTTTGGAGATGGACCCTGATTTTTCTGCCCTCCTGAATTCTGAACGTCACGTAATTTTATTCAAGAACCGTCATGAATAAATACTACAACAGACAGCAGAATTGAACACGAAGACTTTACAGATTACGCTGTTTGGGGAAACCAACTAAGCCTCCCCAGATATTCTAGCGAATGTGACTCCCATTGACAAAGAAGGGGGTTTAATCTGCCTAACGCGGTTTAAGTGAAACAGGCGTGAAACCTCTCGCTTCATCTCGAGCCGTTGTTCCTTCTCCTTGGTAGCAGAGCGCTGATTGGTCAGATGATCATTGGTCGCGCATGTGACGTTTAAACACTTCCTGGTTGATACGGTACCACATGTGTTGTGTGGACTTATCGCATTTAGATGTTTTGGCGCAACATGAGTGCTTTTATACAAATGATACGCCGATATTTGTTAGATATTTAGTTATGAGTATCATTTTGCGTCTTTAGTTCACTTTTTAATGGGGGGAATCGAGACATTTGCAGAGGGTTTTCGCAGAAGTGGCATCTACGGAATTCAACACGCTTATCTACTACGATGATTTCTTGCCAGAACCCCTCAGTGATTTAATCACTGTTATCGGTTGCTAGATGATGACAGGAATTCATAATTCCACACTTTGGACTGAGACAGACGATATTTCTGAAGCCACATTGAATTCATGCCACATCGTCCTGGAGAATTCCCCTCCGGATTTTGTGGATAAAATATCGAGGTATTTGGACTCTTCCCTGGGACAGAATAGGCAGGACAAGGTGTCAGGTGACCCCAGTGAAGCGGACAGGTAAGGATGCCACTCAAATGTCATGGTGATGCAGCTATTCCTATACTAAATAGTTCAATTTTCTAAATGTATAATTGTGCCTCTGCAGCGATTCAGGGGACAGCCTGTTCATAACTCAAAACCCAGTGCCTGAGGCGGTGAGATCAGTCAAGAGACGTCACTCCAGCTTGAGGTCAGGCCCCACATCTCCCACAGAAGGAGAAGAAAGTGAAGATGGCAGTGCATCCTTTGTTTCTCGAAGCGAATCAGTCCTTTCATCTGCAGTGCAATCGTCCAAGAGCAGGAAAGGGAGCAGAGGACAGAAACACAGACTGCCAAAGTACTCTTTCCCTTTCCTGCAAAGGATCCAGGATGATAAATGTCTGTCTAGTAGGGAGAGGAAGCGCAGAGGCAGCCAGTTAACTGTCCAGCAGAATGCAGGTCTTCATGTAAGGTCACCCTCCACTACTTCATTAAAATGACTGTTCAGCATCTAGGCTAGTTCAACATATTTCTAGCATATACTTTCTAATATGATTTACTAGTAAAGTCTTTATTGTTAACAGATTTCTGCAATGGGATCCTTCTTTAAATGTGTCGAAGCGCTGTGGAAGGACAAGAAAACAGGAGCTGCTCTGGAGCCATCTTTACCAACGATTGACACGGATAAGGAGACGATATCTCCATTGTCAGAGTAAGTTTATTTTGAGGCATAATGGTAGTCTTACTTGAATTTATGTGCATAATAATGAAGCATATCTGTGCTTTTACAGAGAGGATGAAAGATCAGACGATGAGGACATCAAAGTGGTGGTAAGCAGGCAGGCTATTTGTACCAGGAATCTTGCAGCAGGCGTCTTATTTAGCACACAAAGCACATGTTCTGAATGTGAACTTGGACATCATTCGGTGCTATCTGTCATTTTTATGTCATCTTACAGGAAAAGAAACTGTTTGTGACACCATCTAAAGCAAAGTGCCCACAGCCTTGGTACACTCCATCATCCAAAGAGAAGAGAGACGACATCAATGCCAACCAGGTGAAACGCCAGAGGAGGGAGAGAGCTAAAGTTGTCAGACAAGTGACTTCCCGAGGATCTCCGCGGAAGACACCAGAGAAGTCAACTCCGAAGATAACGAGGGCATCCAGACTGACGGGAGCACAGCTGTGCCCAGAAACAGAGAGCGCTGTTGATGGAGGCTCTTCTCATAGAGGTTCGGTCACCAGGAAGACGAGTGATGAACGTATGACAAGTGACATTATGAACCAAACTGAAACACCAAGAAGACATTTGACCCGAAAGAGAAATCGCAGCGGCAGAGAAAACGGGGGGAATCTTTCTCACCAAACAACAGGGGAGGAAGACCTGTGTAACGGCAGCGTTGCTTCAACTTCGACTAGTTGTGAGCCATACAGGCTACAGAGAATCTCAGTGGAATATATCCAACAGGACAGAGAAGAGCCTCAGGCTGATGTTTTGTTTCAGGCAGACGATCCCCAGACAGGACAGCCAGAGGACGTACCTGCAATCAGAGAAACCTGTGATCCCCTGTTAAGTTTTCCAGACCTCATAGGTGTCAATATTAACAACAGTGCATGCGATGAAGTCAGGGGAAAGAAGAGGAAAAATAAGAAGAAAATGGAGAAAGGAGACTGTGGAGGTATGGAAGAAGGAATGGAGCTGCCTTCTAGCCAGGAAGGGCCAGAGGGTCGGGATGCCGGAACTTGTGTGAGTGTAGAAATCTCAGAGTTGAGCGACAAGAAGAAAAATAGGAAGGACTCGTCGTCTCGTGACATTAAAATATTGAGACCGGAGGAGAGGAGTGTAGAAGAAGACGGCATAACGGAAAGAGACAATTCCCAGTTAAAAGAAAAGAAGAAAAAGAGCAAAAAGAATAAGTCTGCAGTTGATGTTACTATGAGGGACGGACTAGAAGAAGGCACATCAGAGAGTTTATATTCAGAACAGGTGGATGAATCTCACAGCCAAGCCTCAGCACAGGTGTCTGAAATAGTCTCATGTGATGAAATCGCTGCTGCATCCCAGAGGCAAGAGGATGAAGATGGCAACTTGGAACCAAATGTGAGAGCGGAGGAGGGTTCAGTCTTGTCAGAGGGCTGTAAGGCGAATGATGGCAGGGAGAGGAGGAAGAAGAAGGGGAAAAGAGTCAGTGAGAACGATGAGGTTCTTGAGTTGTCCTCCAACGCAGCTGCCAGACCTTCGAATGAAGATGCTGAGATACAGAAGAAGAAGAAGAAAAGGAAAAAAGAAAGATATGTAATTGTAGAGGAACAGGAAGAAGAGGTAGCATTGGATCTGAATCTAGATCCACCGCTGCAGTTGACAGGACAGTTAGAGCGATCGGATGGTTCCACCCCAACACTGAGGCCTGGGCTAGGCCCGTGTTTAGAAAGTACTGATGTTTCTCAAGGAACATCAGACTCCACTGATGCCAAAAACAGCCAGCATAGCTCAGGGAGATCTGCTCTCCAGCTTGAAGATGTAACGAAGCCAAGAAAAAAGTTCAAAAAGAAGCAGCGGTCGTCCTCTAATGATGAGACTGAAGCTGGACAAGAAGAGGAGAATGTGGATATAACCTCTTCTAATGATGCTGAAACTCTGACAGATAGCACAGTACTGTCAGCGAAAAAGAAGAAGAAGAAAGAGAAGAGGGACGAGGGGGCAGATATCTGGAACACTCCTGAAGAAACCCAAATGAACCCAAAGGTGAAAAAGGCCGATAAAAGCCAGAGAACAGGCGAGCGCTCCGCAGACCAAGATGCGGAACTGGGAACCAAGAAGAAAAAGAAGAAAATGACTGAAATGTCGGCCAGGGATATCTCAGTAGGTGCTGTGGCACAAAGTGATGATTCAGTGTCTGTGCGGCAAAAGAAAAAGAAGGGGGCCGCTTCCTTCCTTGTTGATGACACAGTGGAAAAGGATGCTAAAACACACCGGGAAACAAGCGCCCCCTCTCAATCTGTAGCCAGTTTTGACGGGAGTAGACAAAAACGCAAAGAGAAACTTGGTGTCAGCGCTTGTGATTTTGAGACAGAACCAGTGGAAAATGTTGGCTCTAATGATATGATCAGGAAAAGGAAAAGAAAGAAAAAGACCTCCACTTCGCAGGACAGTGTAGTGAAAGACCATGAGGAGGATTTCGAGGAACCAAACGATAAGTGTCAGAGCTCTGGGCCTCAAATCACCGTCACCTGGGTAGAGGGAAAGAAGAAACATAAGAAAAACGATAGGGAGTTAGAAACCCCCATGGTCAGAAGGGACAGTGCTGCTGATCTGGGACGTTCTCTCTCTGATGAGACCGTGGTATTGGAAAAGAAAAAGAAAAAAAAGAAATGTAAAGATCCCCACTCTACGATACAAGAGAGTGCACCAGCTCCGGTGGAAGATGTTGAATCGGCGAGATCAGTTTCACCCAAGAAAAAAAGCAGGCAGTCATCCAGTCCCAGTGCTGAAATATCTCATGATAGCAGTATTTCCGAGAAAGTGTTTAAGAAAACGCTGGTGAAAAACGTTACAAACATGTGCGAGGCTGAACATGCCGAATTCTCATCTAAGAATCCTGTGTTAAATGCTATGAAAAAGAAAAAGGAGAAAAAGAAGAAATGTGGTGATGATGACTTGTCAGAGGGGACATTGTTGTCTGAGTCTGTTGAAGTAGAGCCCCATATCAGGAAGAAGAAGAAAAAAAAGAAAGAGAAGGAAAGGAACAAGATGTCAGCTGCCACAAAGGTAATGTCCAGCGGTCCCATGTTATCAGAGAGTAGTTCTCCACCACGCTTTGAAATGTTGTCTTCCTCAGACCACATGGAGGAGAAGAAACCCATACAGGGCAAGAGGAGACTTCATTATCCAGATCAGGACTTCCTCACCACAGACTGACTCATGGGTGGCATGAGTTTTATATATAAATCTTAGCTGTTTGGTTTTTACAGATTTTCTTTTTTATATATATTTTGTTTTGTATCAAAGCATTTTTACTGTCATTGTTCTCAACCTTTTTGGTGTTGGGACAAGCTTCGGAGCAGCAGCAGCACACCATAACAAACCAAAATCATGATTCCTTCAGAATGATAATCAAACATTTTTTTTAATAAAAGCTCCAGAATATACAGATATTTCAATAATTTGGAAGAAAAAAAGGACCATAAGCTCATTAAATTAAAACTGAATCAAATGAATGTAATTGTTTTGTTTGTGAACACTCTTGACGCTTGAGAAAAATCTCAGAGAACACCTGAGTTCACTAAGAGCCTGTGGGTTTAAGCACCTTGTCAACTAATCTGACTTTTGTTTGAATCTTAACATCTAGCCTGCCACCTAATGGCCATTTGAAAGACAAGTCATAATAAATTGTCATTACTACATGGTAGGGGGAAATTATTATTTTTCTTTTCTGTTCTTAGCTTTGCCTAATTTTGAACATGTTTACTGTTGGCTATTCATGGTTAATGTGCCACTGCCTCAAGATGCTCTGAGACAAGACCTTCATGAGAAATGCTACAAACATTTTCACTTGATACTTAATAAATGAACGGTTTAGTAATATTGTCATTGCTTATTTTATGATAGAAAGTGGCGGGCAGATATTGTGCAATGTTTCTCAATGGACATAAGGCAGCATAATGACTAAACAATTTAAATGAGGAAATGGTTTTGTTCTTGTGCTGACTGAAAGAAAGAACAATGTCAAAATGTACACAACAGTCTGTAAACAGATACATGAAGGATGCATCCAGCCTGTGTGTGTAGGGAGGGGATAGGGCATGCTGGTTGGGATTATTATTTCAATAAGGGATAATGACTTTTACCTGGATCCACCTCATCAGTATATTTCATGAAAAGAGTGTCCCTAATATTTTGTACATTCGGTGTACATATAAAATAATATGGCATCTTGCATAGCCATTGCGGCTCCTGTTATATAGTTGTTAGGAACCACTACTATGGGTTAAAACTGACTTTTTCAAGACAGTAGAATAGCCTTTCAAGTTGTACATGTTTTGTGATTCATACTTTGTGAATTTTTGGCAGCCCTATATGCTATATAGTATAAGTAGGTTTGTGGCTGTGAACACATATTGTGAAATTGACACGGGGGGGGGGGGGGGGGGGGGGTGCTACACTTATGTTTTAAATGACTTCATATCCCCCCTTAAATATATTCTTTTTCACTTTGATATTTTGTTACTCAAACATTGCAACACGGCTTTATTTTGAAAGGTATGACCGGAACTCATTATAAAATTCTGTCTAGCTTCACACCGTAAAAACTGTTCGTCTATCCCGGTTTTATTTTGAAACATGTCACCGGAAAGACACTCTATTTTTCCCATTTTTGCGGGCTTGACCCTGTAGACAAGTGGAGGACCCTTGCTAACCCAGCCCTCTGAAGAAATTTTCCCCGCCACTCATGCACTGCCATGCACAAGTCAGCGCGGTTACGCACGGTGACTGACCACAACAAGCCAGCGGCCACGTTACGTAAGCGCACTGCCACGGCAGGCTTTTAAGAAACCACAACAGTGTGGCTTTACAGCTCCGGCTGGAAACTTTTCCTCCGCCTTGTTCCCGACTCCCGAAACCTCCGAGACCTCTGTGTGTTTTAATTCCACCTCCGCACAGATTGTCACCCCGACATGTCTTCATACAACACCCTCTGTTTCAATGAGGCGAGGAGAGTAGCTATTTTCGGGGGGACGCATGGAAACGAGATGTCAGGCGTGACGCTCGTAAACCTATGGGTGAAGAACGGCGCCGAGATCCAGAGGAAGGGGGTCGAGACGAAACCCTTCATCACCAACCCCAAAGCCGTGGAGAAATGCTCCAGATACGTGGACACGGATCTGAACCGAGCCTTCACCCCGGAAAACCTCAGGTAAACAGACCGTATTGTTGTGCCACAGTGTCGCTGCTGGATGGTATTCCTGTCTGTAGTCATGCGCATTAGACGTGGCACAGAGGGGGTTCCCAAACTTTTTCATGCCAAGGACCCCCCATAATTCACGTTAGATCACGGACCCCCATTTAATAAGATTTTGTCCCAAGGAGCCCAGTCTGAGAAGATTTTTGTTGTTAGAAATGACTTCGAACAGAATTACTCCTGTTTGTACTGTAGGTGGGGAGGTAGCCTAACAGTGGGGAGAGTGAAACCTCTGGTCTGAAGAGTCGTTTATATGCATTCTCTTATCGGCCTAACTTCTAATGAATTAAATGACAGTGAAATTGAACTAGTTATTTTGCTGTGGACCCCCTGGGAACCCCCTCAAGGATCCTTGGGGATCCCCTGGACCCAGTTTGGGACCCGCTGGCCCTAAGTCACAGAAATGTGTTTGGAAAAATGTGATGGCTATACAAAAATTTAGCATTATGGGCTATTGCCATTCAGATATTCCAAGTTTTGTGTTCTACCAAACTCCCTTTAGGAGACAAACAAGAAATATAATATGGGGGTCAGGGTAGATGTGCAGTAGTTTAGTTTAACTGGGTCCCATGTTTATAGAGAACATGTTGTTTACCTGTGATATAGACACAGTATAACATGAGGCATCTTTTACAAAAAAAACCCCCAAAAACAAGTATATCAATCCAAACACACATTTTAGAAGGATAGAATAGAAATATCAGAGCAAACCATGAAGTGCAATAAGGTTACTATAAACTCCCTATTTAATATTATAATTCCCTATAGTAATATTATAAGAATATTATAGTGATTTTTCGTTTGGGATTTTTTTTTTTTACAGTAAAACACTGGCTGTCACATGGACATTATTCCAACATGTTATTATTATTATTAGAGGTACTGTATATTATCACCAGCCTGTGTCCTCGGTTCTTAGACCCACAACGATGGAGCAACGTGTCCCCTCTTAGACTTCCAGCTGACTGTTAGCCAGCTGGAAAAACGTGAGCGAAACGTGACTGAGCTGCAAATGATTTCAGACTGTTTTTTTTTCTTTTTTCTTTCATGTGCACTATAGCGGAAAATGAAGTCTTACGCAAACCCTGCTCATATCTCCAGTGTGCATGAACTGACAGCAGCCTATTCACTTCTATAGCTGAATATTAACGCTTGTCTCCCCGAACAAAAATCACCATCATGTTCCTATAATAACATTATTCATACAGCGATTGATACTGTCTGTGGTATTCAGTAGTACCACAGACACGGGACACAGTCTATAGTGATCATAATTTATGCTGTTTTTCAATTTCTTATGGTATCACTACAATATTCCTATAGGGAATATGTGTGAATAGTGAGGTTATAGTGACTTTATTGTTCTTAAAGATAGAAGATAGATCCTCTCAAGGCTCTTCAGCCTACAAACTGTTTACCCGCTCTGTAGGCAACATATAAGAAGATTAACCACTTGAAGACTGTTTCTAAAAACAGCCCAGAGTGTCTTAAATAGACTGACTACGACCCTTCCACATATTTTTTGTGTGTGTTTTTGTAATTCAGTTGTAGGCTTACTCGATAAGCTCCTGGCTACTATTCATTTGTTTCATTTTAAGTTGGTATGTTGGATTCCACTTTGACAGCTGTAGCCCACAGTATGCTTCTGTATTGTGGGCCTGGTAATCCAGACAATGCCAGATATTTGGTGAAAATGGGGTTCTAAAAAGCAGGTGTGAGGGAATTGGGACAATATGCTTAGTAGAGGTGCTATTCTACAGTAGTTTGGAGAATGTCCTGGACTAGTGGTTATTTTCAAATGCTCAAAAAGAGCCAAGAGGGAAAAAAAGGGCAGCTCTCACTGTCTATTGATAATGTATACAATGTCTGTATGGGCAAAAGCAAGTTAAGCCTGTGGATGAAACAGACTTCTCAAGGATCCTTTCATTCATGTAAGGCTTTGAGAAAGTGGATCAAATGTCTTCTTAATGCTCAGAAGTAGGCCACTATCCCACAGTATTTCCCTACATTTGGTTTGGTTGGCATACTTTCTATATGACTGAATTGGTAGAATGATGGAAATCACCAAGATATTGTTTGCAATCAGAATTATTCAGCTGTCATCCACATGCAAAAACTTGGTGAATAGGCCAGTGTCAGTTTAAGAACCAAATGTTCACTACAGAAACAGGAAATTCCTGTCTTCCAGTTTTTGAAGCAGCTGTGCCTATTCTACATTAACCCACAGTTGGTGTGTTTTAACTTGAAGGCTGTTGATCATAGTGATTTTTTCCACTAGGGTGAACAGTCAGGTGAAAGTGTTGGTGTTGAAGGCCATCTATGAAGAAGAATAGACAACTTTGTGTCAATAATTAACATGTTTAGTAGCTCTTTGTTCCTTCAGCTGAACTGTGTGATAAGCTGTGGATGTGCCAGTATCAAGCATGAAGTATGATTACTGAACTGTGTGTGTACTGTGCGCTGCAGCGGCCCGGGTGGAGACGACCTGCCCTATGAGGTGCAGAGGGCCCAGGAGATCAACCGGATGTTCGGACCTAAAGGAAGCCCGGACGCCTACGACGTCATCTTTGACCTCCACAACACCACGTCCAATATGGGCTGCACTCTGATACTGGAGAGCTCCAAAGACCACTTCAACCTGCAGATGATGAACTACATCAAGGTTGCAACCTTAAAGAGAAAATTCTACTCTTGACTGAACGTTTTCACTCTTTAGCAGAAACAGGATCCATCAACTTCCAATGTTAGCTGCCCCGAGAATCCACCATCACTATTTGCAGAAAGACAAAATTATTTGCTGAGAAATATGACGCCAGATCCTGGAATGAAATATTCCCCCTGGATCTACTTTGTTGAGATTGTATATGCGTTACAGGAATGATTTTTAGACTAACTTTTCAGAATGAAAGTAAGTGAATGGAAGTGACCTGGGGTCTCTAGTATCAGTTGTTGATAGTTCATGAACTCCTAGAGAGGTATGTGTGCTGAAAAGTGAATGTTCTACCAAAATTAGGCCTCTTTGGAGAAGCTCAATGACCTGTGTACACAACATAATGATCTATTTACCTTTATGTATTGGACAGGTAATGCAGTCATTTAAAGGATCAACCATCCAAACATTATTATTGACTTAAAATGTGCCTGACTCAATGACACAATGTCCTCTGAGTTACTAATCACTGATGAGCCGTTGGAGAAGACACCCTCTTGATCTGTTTCAGGCCATGAAAGGTGTCCTTAAAGGTGCTATGTGAAGCATTTTAACATCAGTTAATCCAAACCACATTTATTTTGAGCTATTAGTTTAATTACCGTAAACAAACAAGACTATCGCCAAGGAGATTGGCAGCCTCTCCCTGCCTCTGCATTGCATTTTACACTGCCAGCAGGACGGATTTTAGGGAAATGTGCTGGATTGCCTTACAGCACAAAGGCAGATTGCTTTGTGGCACAAAACAGGAATCGTTTTAACTTTGCAAGTAATACACAACTTTATTCCAGTTTCACTATTCTAATTGTATAGTTTCTCCTTAACGTTAGCTTACCTGCCTGTGCTGAATGTGTATTAGCTGTTATCAAAGGCTGCTATCGGCTCTATAAAAACTTGCTCTTTAAAACAAACACACGCAGAGATGCACCAATGGGGGAGGAGGGACAAGTAGCAACATCCTCTTTGCGACATGAAGCTGTAGGGTTTATGGGAAATGTGGTCAATTGCTGAGGTAACTGTCAGTTACTCATATCTTGGTACTATGTCAGATAACAAACTGAACTTTGAGTTCTCTGACTGATTTTGTAAGAAGGGCCAGCAATCATTCTTCTGTTAAGAAACTGTCTCAGGTTCAAAAGTCCCTAATGACTTTAGCCTTTATCTTGGTGTTAATTAAAAACACTGTTGGCACAATAGTGAAGGTAAGCAGTAAGATCTTGGGAGGCCATCTGAGACATTTGTCTGGTGTTTTTCAACAGAAAGGTGGTGAAGAGTCCATCCAGTCTGACTAGACCCACCTCTTTCACTAGTTCAGACAAATAGGCACAAACAATCAAATTAGAGCCAAGTTGGACTTCCATGTCCCAGTGATGATGAGGAGGAGGGTGGTGATGATGATGATGATGATGATGATGATGATGATGATGAAGGCAGTGATCACAGTGCTGTTGCTGAGGATTAGGGTTATGTTGGAGATTATGATGTTGAGGCTGCTGAAAATGTTATTGTGCCTTGTGCGGAGTATAGTTGTGTTGAATTTTCTGGTTTATATTGGCAGTGCTGGTTGTCCACCAAACTAAACTTCATCACATTCATACACAGGATCATTGTATTTTGTATGTGTAATTTTTGTGAATGGTTTGTGTGTGCTTTGCTGCAAATCAAATTTTTTAATTCTGTCAAGCAGAACCTTAAATCACAATTATCTCTTCTTTTATCATAATAGCAGTGTAAGTAATGGAAATGTAAACTGTGTTAGATACGAGTTAAAAAGACAGGTTCAGACATTTGGCTAATGTGTAGCGTGTGACTCTAAAGCCATGTAGTCACAGCTGCCATTATTCAAACATCAGAGTCACCATGGTGCAGTTCATAGATTTGCTTGATGAACCTTAGCATTTCTCCATAACAGACATCTTCTGTTGAGGTGTGTTTGTGTGGTTTTTGTCTGTAGCTGAGGTCTTCTGTGTTTTGTGTTGCAGAAAGCCATTGCTCCAGCCAGTTGTCCTGTTCTGTTGAATGAACACCCTCTTCTGAAATATTCCACTTCACGGTCTGTAGCCAAGCACCCTGTTGGTGAGTCCAGCCAAACTGCTCTGAGGGACAATGTTTAGCTAATAATACCCAAGCTGTGACATTTTACACCTCTCCAAGGCGTCACAATCAATTAGTTGAAAATAGTTTTACATGCGCAAATATGCCTTTTGATTGTTTTTATCCCAGGTCTGGAAGTGGGTCCTCAGCCTCAAGGCGTTCTGAGGAGCAACATCTTTGAAGCGATGAGAGTAATACTGAAACACGCGCTGGACTTCATTGAGCTGTTTAATGAAGGTAGGAGAGAATGTGATAACTCGCATACCATAGCAGCTTAAAACACTAGGCTGTAACATACCAGCTCTATATGGCATTCAGCTACAGGCCAGGTAATAAGATTGCAAAGGATTACACCAAACCAGTTAAATTCAAGCATACATGACCACTGAAGTAGTTCATGCTCCTTTGTGTTTAGTGGAAAGTATTGTGGTTGCAGGAGATTTTAAAGGATACAAAACTCTCCGCAGAATTTTCAAGGACAGTCAAGTTATGTTTTTCCATTTCCAGATGACTAATACGTCACGCGATTAGTAATGTCTTATATCCAACAAAAATCAGTTGTTTACAGGCATCGTCAGTCCGCTAGCCCGCTGCCTGTCTGTCGGCATCACAGTGACGAGAGACATTTTGTGACATTATTGCTCATGGGTGGCTGAGTCATCCAGATGTACCTACACACAGCTCTCCCTGGCGTAGATAAATTTCTAAAATTATCTGCATCTGGCTCATCATGTCTTCGCTCTACCCCCTTTCCCAAGGCGCGGAACAGCGTTTGCAACATTTAGGTATAAGGCAGCTTTTCCTTCCCTTTTTTTTACGTAAACAAGCGGTCCGTGCCAAGTGTGAGTCGCAGTCTGCCTGTTCCCCTGACTGGCCTGCCGCTGAATGGCATGCTTGTTGGAAGTTGGTTAGTTTCCATGTCATTAGAGTCTGGCTGCCAATGGTGTGGTAATCTTCTGTCCTGGGGCCACACTGGTGCTGATGAATGCTCTGGCATGGTGATGAACCGGTTTTCCTGCTCTGGAGCTGAACGGCATGAAAAAACGTGTTTAGTTATATCAGATTCCATTGTTGTTACAGTAGAGAATGACTTCCTCAGTGGAATAACCATTACATACATTCATTGGGAAAACTGCTGCGACAACTGGGACGTCGGTTCTTTTTTGCTGTGTGTAACCTCTTGCATATCAATACAGCTCAATGGGATTGCGGTTATGTGACAGTCCCAAAGCAATTCATTTCAGCATGGACTCTGTTACTCTATGCTTAACTTAATGTCCAGGCTCTGAGCTTGTTTACCAGCCAAAAGCTATTACCCTTCAGTGCAGTTCCTCTGGTTGAATAGAGCCACTTTGGAAGCGTGGCACCTTCCAACTACTTATTCCACAAACTTTAACAAAGTACTGCAGTGCAAAATTCAATAAAGATTCATTATTATGTTAAAGCATGCAGTTAAGGCTTGCCAGAGTTTCTCAAGAATTTGGTGGTTGATGAATCACAAACTTACCAAGTATTACCTTAAAATGACACAGCAACAGTCTCTTAAAATTATTTTAATATACTTGAAGTTTATTTGTTCCAATGCTTCTATTAAATAGAGTCAGTACCTTACAGTATCTGCACATCTGTCTCATATTCATTTTACTTGTGCAGCAAAAATAACTAGTTTCTTTTCACTGTCCTGATATTTTATTGTGTATAGTTTTTCATTCATAGATGGCATCATTGTTCCACACACAATGACAGCTATTAATCATTTGTTGAGGACGTTTTACTTCTTTTAAAATTCAGTTTTGTCCTTTACGTATGCTAATATATTGTCGGTATCTGGGATTTTCTCCTTTATTTAACTGTAACTGAAAGCTACTGAAATTCTTCCTCCACCTATAGAAGTGCCATGGATTTGGAACCAAACCGACCTTTTGAAAATGCATTGCAGAATGTTAAAATGCATGGGTGTCGTTGATCAAATCAACCACTTTTTGAAATACACGTTTTTAGCAGGACGCTTGCTTACAATATGCAGTATATACAGTAACAGAGATGTTGTCTGTGTGTTGTTTAGGCATGGAGTTCCCTCCCTGTACAGTGGATGTGTTCAAGGTCTCAGAGAGGATGGACTACCCCAGGGACACCAATGGAAACATCATTGCCATGGTGCACCCCAATCTGCAGGTGAAAACCAGCACAGGAATCTTTAAAGTCTGGATTGTGTCAGCCTTCTCTTTTTTGGCCGTACAGTTTACACCTTTGATTTTGTAAATACGTGATTGAATACGAAAGAGGAAATGAGAAGTCTTTGGTGGATGTGAGGAGTCAGTGTTGTTTTCACAAAAGCCCTCTTCAGCCTTTTCTTTGTTGTTGTTTGTTGTTGTTGTTGTTCCAGGACTGTGACTGGGAGCCGCTGAACCCTGGTGACCCTATGTTCCAGACGTTTGATGGAAAGACCATCCGCTACGAAGGCACCGGCACCGTCTATCCCACTTTTATTAATGAGGCCGCCTATTATGAAAAACAGCAGGCATTTGTAACCACGAGGCGAGAAACCTTGGTGGCTAGCGGCATCAGAAAAGCATAAAGCGCGGTTTCATACTGCGTTAGCAACAGCGATGGCGTGTACATGGAAGCCACAGCAACAATCTCTATAGATTTTGCACTTTGTTGCTCTGTTAGTAAATGACAGGCATTTCTTTCTTAATGATTAGAGATCAATATCGTCTACTATGCTGATTTAGTTTTTTATGCATTTACAGAAAAATCAATTAACTATGCAAAGAACATTTGTGGAGGTTTTGCAATGGGTCATACTGTGAAAGTCTTTGATCTGAAGACTTGTGTATTGTTGTGATAAGTATTTATGCTACTATTGTTATTTACAAATGTACTTACCTTAAATCGACTAAGTTTTTGTAACATGCTTAATTATGGATGGCTTATGAATCATTACAGTACTTTTCAGAGCCAGATGCCATTCTGAGGTACGCTATACTATCCACTATATTTGCTATTACTGCTCAGGAAGGCCATTTAGGATCATAACCTGCAACTTTTGGCCCTTATAGTTCTTTCTCTTCTTATGAAAATATATTTGTAAAATCTTTAGGAGGGTGTTTGTGGCCTTTGACTGCAATAACACAACCTCTTGATGCTACCTACCTGTAACATGACTCCAACGGTTGCATTTATGGTGCTGTCCTGTTGTTGCCTTAACAGAGATTTCAATGACAATTGCACGGCAAATTTGGAGAGGAATTTGCAGAATATATATATGGGATAACCAGAGAATATTTTAATATGAGATAATATACGTTCTACAGTATTTCCGTGAACAATTGGGATGCAATTTGAAACATGTTTTTTTAATGATGTACTTGTTATTTTGATATACTTATATGTTTGGGTTTAATGAG